>NC_089789.1:39473605-39481105 GCF_040412425.1 Macrobrachium rosenbergii
GCTAATGTTGTCGATGCTGGTGCTCCGAAGTTAAGTTAAAAAAGGCTGTAATATAATACTTTAAAATGCCATTCGATATTGCTTAATCGATGTCATGGTTTGCAGTGGAGTTATAGTACGCTCTAGTGTACTCATACCGTGAAAGACGTCAGTACAAGAAAGAGTTTAGACAGCATGTCGCAACACTACGGACGTTTCGTACCGTCCAGAAACTTGGACTAATGTACCTTCATTCTGCATTGTTATGTGATTCTTCGCTGAGAATGTAATTCGATTAATATTCAAGAGTTAACAGTATCAAAGCTGTGAAAATATAAAATAATATATATATATATATATATATATATATATATATATATATATATACATATATATATATATAAATATATATAGAGATATATAGGGGCGAGATATATATATAGGAGAGAGAGAGAGAGAGAGGAGGGGGCAGGGAGTTAGCCCTGGCTGTTCTGGCAAGTATAAAGTGGATCTCAGTGCCTGAAGAATATCCATTTCACACACATAGAAAATATTTCAAGGACACACACTTATTTTAGTTGAGATATAATGGTGCGTGTTGCCGTACATTTTTAGTTTTCTGAAAACTATTGTGTGCCAATTTGTCTGTCATCCGCACTTTATCTGTCAGCCTCAGACCTTAAAAACTACTGAGGCTAGGGCTGCTGCAAATTGGTATATTGATCATCCATCCTCAATCATCAAACATGCCAAATTGCAGCCTCTAACCTCTGTAGTTTTTTAAGGTTAATGTTAGCCATAATCTTCTGGCAACGATCTAAGATAGGCCACCACCGGGCCGTAGTTAAAGTTTCATGGGTCGCGGCTCATACAGCATTACACCGAGACCACCGAAAGATAGATCTATTTTCGGTGGCCTTGGTTATACGCTGTAGCGGCTGTACAGAAAACCAGATTACGCCGAAGAAACTTCGGCGCATTTTTTACCATTTTTACATTGTATTCACAATGAATGACAATGGAAAAATAAAAGTGAAAACGAACAACCCACGTAAGGCTTCCTATTCATCCCGTTCCTTTCTCCCTCTTACGGTTCCTCCTCCTGATGCCATAACATTATTCACGATGCTCTTTTGGATTTGATTAGTTTCCTTAGGCTCAAAATCCACGATCCTTTATCAGAGCATATTCCCCCAAATTTATTAATTTCCTTGTACCTTTTTGTTATATTTATTCTATATATTTTGTCTATATATTTCATCTAAAAAGGTTCGGAGTGTATAGTGCTGTCTTATTTTTTCAATGCTAATCGACGATGCAATAGTTGCAGCCTATAAAAATATGTAATGATGTGATGTACTCCCTGGCACTGGCATCTTGCTGATAATCTATTAATATAAAAACCATGTTCTTGATAATTTACTAACACAAAAACCATGCTACTGATTATTTATTAATACAAAAACATGTTATTGATAATCTGTTAATACAAAAACCATGTTATTGATAATTTATTAATACAAAAACCATGTTATTGATAATCTATTAATACAAAAGCCATGTTATTGATAATTTATTAATAAAGAGACCATGTTATTGATAATCTATTAATACAAAACCATGTTATTGATAATTTACTAATAGAAAAACCATGTTATTGATAATCTGTTAATACAAAAATCATGTTATTGATAATTTATTAATACAAAAACCATGTTACTGATAACCCATCAATAGAAAAACCATGTTACTAATAATTTACTAATACAAAACCCATGTTACTGATAAACCATCAATACAAAACCATGTTCTTGATAATTTATTAATAAAAACCATGTTACTGATAATCTATTATTACAAAAACCATGTTATTGATAATTTATTAGTACAAAACGTATGATGTTGATAGTTTATTAAGCAAAATCTTCGTTAACAAAGTATTCTCAAAGACAACTCCCCCAGAGCTCAAGACTCAAAACTAATTTTCGAAAAATAACACAAACATTCTTTTCTCTCGTGCTGCGTCCCTCAAATTAAATGCTGTTTCAAATCAAATTATTTTTCAGAATTCACTGGAGTTAATGTTATTTCAAACTAAATATCATTTTCCAAAATCCTTAGAATGGAATAGCTTTTTCATAAATCATCTATAATAATAATAATAATAATAATAATAATAATAATAATAATAATAATTATTAAAAAATGAAAAAAAAAAATTGAATAAAGATAAATCAGTCAAATCCCTGGACTCAGATGTTAACTCCCATAATTTAATCTAATTTTCCAAATTCACAGCAATTCAGATGTTAATCTCCAAATCAAATCTTACCGCCCAAATGCCCACCAACTTCCAACATCTCTCTCTCTCTCTCTCTCTCTCTCTCTCTCTCTCTCTCTCTCTCTCTCTCTCTCTCTCAGGCGACGCCTAATGACGCCAGTTCCTCTTTCCTCAGGTGACATTTACTGGGATAATGAGTGTAAATTGCGGGCGCGTATTAATTTCTCTGTCATAATAATTTCCTGATAGACGCAACCCGATACCTGGTACCTGACGGCGGTGTCGACGAAAATTTACTGTTCCATAAATTGGGAAAAGTGGACACTTTCCGAGAGATATAAGACAGGCGGCAGAAGGATGATGAGATTTCTCCGATTTGTGCTCTTCCGTTATTCTCACGGAAGGATAATATCCAATACAAGATGTGCTAAGCGCAACTCCAACCGTTAATACCAACTCTATTAAAACATAATGCATACTGAGTAATTGTTTCCCGTCATCAGTTCGTTCAGACGGCATGCAAGCAGATGCATTTAATTACCTCGTGTAAAGCCAGTGTATTAAAATATACGCAATTATACAAAAGCACTACACCCTTTTCTTACTTCCAAACAAATACCTAATCTTGGTTTTTAGAAGATGGTAGTTGATATCAAACAACCAGTTGACTTGTTGATTCGACAATCGAAATCCACACTTGTCATATTTTATCTTACTTAGCTCAATGCCCGAGCAACTTCGTCACTTACAGCTTATCCTTATTCATCTTGTTTCTTAGAAGGAGCGCTGGGTTTTGGAGTTAGGTATGAAATATCTCATTTTAAACAGGCTTTACATACACGTGAAGGCTAATATCGTCGTTTGGTTCTGAAAGATTATGGTTTTGTTCTGTTTTGAAATTCAAATGGATGAGCGATCTTATCCATATGAATCACGTACTTTCAGTGCACAGTAATGAGAGAGGGAATTACACATATTTCCACTGGAGCATTCACATATGAGAGACAATACATAATAATGAGAGAGAGAGAGAGGAGAGAGGAGAGAGGAGAGAGGAGAGGAAGGAGGAAGAGTCAGAACATATTTTCTCCGACGCATTCGTACACATATAAGAGAAAACAATGCATAATATAATAATAATAATGAGAGAGTTTAATACATGCAAGGAAGCGCGTTTCGCATTGCACCGAACATGCACAATTAATATCCTCATACAAATCTTTCCTATCCGACGCATTAATAACCCACTCACGAGAACTGGAAGAAAAAATAGCCTCATTAAATCCAGACGTTCAACTGGAAGCTGGAAAATCATTCGTTCCTGAGCTAACAGCCATGCCAGCGGCAGTTCATTCCATTTACTCTCTCTCTCTCTCTCTCTCTCTCTCTCTCTCTCTCTCTCTCTCTCTCTCTCTCTCTCTCTCTCTCTCTCTCTCAAGCTAGGTTTCCTAAAATATCTCATTGGTGATATAAATAACTGACTATTTAACAAGATACGATGAATCTCCCCCCCCCCCTCTCTCTCTCTCTCTCTACAGAGCTAGGTTTCCTGAAATACTTTGTTGGCAATATAAATAACCGAATATTTAACAGAATACGAAGAACTTTCTCTCTCTCTCTCTCAGCTAGTTTCAAAATATCTCATTGATGATATAAATAACTGACAATTTAACAGAATACGATGAATCTCTCTCTCTCTCTCTCTCTCTGTCTCTCTCTCTCTCTCTCTCTCTCTCAAGCTCTTTCTCTAAAATATCTGTTAGTATAAATCTGACTATTTAACAAGACATGATGAATCCCCTCTCTCCCTCTCTCTCTCTCTCTAGCGAGCTCAGTTTCATGAAATACTCTCGTTGGTAATATAAATAATTGACTATTTAACAGGATCCTGTGTCTCCCTCACCCTTCTCTCTCTCTCTCTCTCTCTCTCTCTCTCTCTCTCCTGTCTCTCTCTCTCTCATGAGCTAAGTTTCCTAGAATATCTCCTGTGTGAAATAAATAATTGACTATTTAACAGGGATACAATGAATCTCTCTCTCTCTGTCTTTCTTTAAAAACACGATGTTAATTTTCCCCCCAAAATACCCTCCAGTGATGTGATTTATAGATTATTTAACTGGGTACGAGAAATGAGGCAGCTGGCGAAACAATTACGTCATCGATCAACTTCCACAAAGGAATTTGTTTGCAGGGGGAACAAACAATAGGGACTGTTTGCTTCTTATTCTTCTCTCTCTTTACTATCTAATGTTTTGCCTCTCTACTCCTGTGTGGACTGAAGTCTTTTTAATGGATCGGTGTGAAAAATAACATATTGCAACGTCTGTAGGTAATTTATACTTGCATGATACCTATAATTTCGTAACCAGAGGTCTCTCTCTCTCTCCCTAGATCTGATATAACTCCCCTTTAAAAGGCTCTCTCTCTCTCTCTCTCTCTCTCTCTCTCTCTCTCTGTCTCTCTCTCTATACATACATACATATACATAAATATATATATATATATATATATATATATATATATATATATATATATATATATATATATGTGTCTATATACTATAAATCCTATGTTCACTCTTCCCACAGTAGTCATCTATCTCTAAACTGTGCTCGTGAAATCTCTCTGGTCTCTAGTTACAGGTCAGCATGCTGTGGTACTCTTGGTCGCTCTCTCTCCCCTAAAGTTTCACGACCTTTATCTCTCGTTCAGAATTTTCGTGAAACTCTGACTCTCTCTTGCCTGATCTCGGAATTAGTCTCTCTCATCATAACCTACGTCTCTTTCTCTCAATGTGTGTTTCGGCAACTCTCTTCATGTCATGGTTTCTTATATACCGTATGAACAACGCATGCTCAGCGAAATTAACTCTCGAACAAAGACCAAATTCTCTATTCACTACATAATACATGCGACTAACGGGTTCATGTCTCTGGTTTATTATATAGGGCTACCGTATGAACGACGCATGCCCAGCAAAATTAGCTCGACGAACAAAGACCAAATTCTATTCACTCATAATACATGCGACTGACAATCTCTCTCTCATACAAGAATACCGGGATCAAATTGACACGAAGATCAATCGCGTCGGATACATTTTGGCAATCAGCTTGGGATTAGTCGTGTCAGGTCAGGTTATTTTCGTGCCCTGACAGCGACATCGTGTCTTGCTCGTTTTAACGGACTGAGCAACCTGCTCCATCCTCCGCATACGTACTCTAATACACTCTCTACTCAACGTGTCACAGTATATAAACAGAAATCTCCCACCAGGAAGGTGAAGCTCTCAAATGCAGATTTTTCCGTCATTACTCTGAGGCATTTTCTAGTATAGTTTTCCTCTAAGGTAATCGAAAGATGCAAAATCGTGTACACATGTATTTGATCTTCCCCGTGACCATATACTTGTTTCTAAATAAATATATGTACTGTATTTCTCTACATACATATATATATATATATCTATATATATATATATATATATATATATATATATATATATATATATATATATATATCTCTCTCTATATATATATATACTCTATATATTCAAAGAAAGATATATTCTCTAAATCACTATGAACGATATATACATAAACTTCTAACTCTCAACAAACCCAAACACTCTCACAAATCATTTAACGACTACGAAAGCTCACAGCAACAAAAACCAAGTTAATAACACTAACAAAACTAAATCACGTCACACAGCGTTTTCTGTGACAGCAGCTGTATAATTTGTCTCCACGCAAATCCTAGATGTGATGGAAATTCTCTCAATAAACTCCAATTTTGTCCTTAAATCATAATGTACACTGCTTCAGTCTCTAATCATTTCGTTCATCATGAGAGAATTCTCTTCATACTTCCTGCCTCTATTTATAATCTTTCACATTTTCTCAGTTTATAATTACCATGGTTTCTATAGCCTTCCCTGTTCAAGAAGCGTGTCCACTACTAGCTCTTTGGTGTTAGACTCTGTCTCTCTCTCTCTCCGTCTCAATAACATTTAAGAAACATATGAGATTAACGTCTCTTATTACAATTTAAGTCTATAACAAAGATTCAGTCGTAAATGCTCTTCAAAGAAAAAAACTTTCTCTCCACCAGTGAATTGTAAAACTGAAATATTTTCCAGCATTCAATTTCTATCAGTGCTTTCAAATCACTCTCTCCCATTTAAAAATATATATCCCTCCACCTTTTTGCAAGTCAAGGAACTAATGCATTTCATCAAAACAGAAGAGCTATACATACTATATAATACATGCATGCATGCATGAACAGATTGAAAAGATAAATGGATAACATAAACTGTATTTACTCTATATAAATATGCAATGTTTGATTCTCTCTCCCTCTCTCTCTCTCCTCTTTCCCTTTCTCTGTACAAACATACATACAACCATACACACATATGGACATATATATATATATATATATATCTCTATATATATCCTGTATATGTCTATCTATATATATGTCTCTATATATCCATGAGAGTGTCTCTCTCTCTCTCCTGTGAGAGAGAGAGAGAGAGAGAGAGAGAGAGAGAGAGAGAGAGAGAACAGAAGGTCTAAGTCTCTTAACCCCTGACACTAAAATCACTCACGTCTCTTCTTCCATTTGGTTCCCCAACCTGTCTCTCTCTGAAAACAAGAAGAAACTCTCTCTGAAGGGGAAAAAAGAAGAAGAAGAAAAAGTCTCGTTTTGCCTCTCTCTCTTGGCCCTGAGGACCCTCGAGGATCTCTCTAGCATTCATCCCTAACCCTCTCGTAAACATTTCCAGGCTCGAGGGTAACTCATCTCTCATCTTGGATGTCTGGGTCTCCATTTTCTACTGGGAAGGCGGGGGAGGGAGGCCTGTCTCTCTATAGTTCCCAGGGATCTTGGCCGGTTGGAGAGAGAGAGAGAGAGAGAGAGAGAGAGAGAGAGAGGTGTGAGAGAGAGAGAACGGTAGTAGCAGCAGAGTTGTACAGTACAGCATGGCACGGCGTAGCAAGGCAGCTCTCTGTGGGGAAGAACTCAGCCCTCCCTCCAGGAAACCCTCTCCCCTCCCCTGGCCCATCTTCTCTCCCCTGGGCGAGTCTCCACCCCTGTCTTTCTCCCCCCCTCCCCATCCACAGTCAACCTTCCAGGATCCCGTCCACATGATGTCTGTAGGTTAGTACCAGGTTAGGCTTCCTGTTTTTCCTCCCCTGAAAAATTATCTCCTTTTTTCCCCGTGTTCTTAAGAC
>NC_089789.1:39483605-39486105 GCF_040412425.1 Macrobrachium rosenbergii
CTCTCTCCCTCTCTCTAATCTCTTCTCTTTTTAACCTAAGGGCCATTATGCATGAATATTCATTCTCTCTCTCTCTCTCTCTATGTCTCTCTGTAGCCATGAAAGCAAAAAATCAAAATAAAAAAAATCAAATACATTAAAAACTGGTAGGAAAAAAATGAAACAAATAAAAGAAAAGAACAAAGATCATGTGATGAAGGCAAAAATCAAGCCAACAACACATTATGAAAAGTCAGCACCTTCCTTATGAGCCATCAGCACCCTAGATATAGACAAGGAACAAGCAATGTATCTATGATGCAAGGGGATGGTGCAGATATGAAGATACCAGGTTTATGCACAAAGTGAATAAATATGAAGCTGGCTAGAACAAATATAATGGAAAAGTTGGTTTTAATGTAGGGGAGGGGAGGAAATGAAAAAGATCAACATATCAGAACAGGAAAGAGACATGGGAAAAAATCCTTATTATTACCCATGGCCAGATAATGGAGATATGACTGCAACAATCATAGTGATGAAGTCACGTGACGTCTTTTTCCGCTCAGTGCTAACTCAAAAAGAAAGATAGAGTTTATGAATATATTCTTCTTTCCAAAATGAAAAAATCCCGAAATATTGAATATAAGTGAAACCTGGTATTCCCAAAGAGACATGGTAATGATGACCAGATAAAGGGTTTCCAAACTTATAGATCAGATAGAAAATAGAAATCAAGGGGAACCGATAATATGGGAGAGATGCCAATCAAGGAAAAATCTGTGAAATATAGTAACACAGAATGTGAATTAAATGCACAATTTGAATCTGAAAAAATTAGTGAACATTGTAAGATAAACTGCCCTATATACTAAAGTGCAGTTTTGACATAATAATTGAAAAATTGGATGAAATCTGTAGAAATCTCACAAGGACTGACTCTCTCTCTCTCTCTGGAGACTTTAACTTTTCCTTTGTAGAATGGAAAGAATGCAATAGGTCACTGTGGCGGTCTGTATTTATACATATAAAAAAGAGCAATAGTAGTGCAGAAGATAAGAGGCAATTTGAAAGCTATTAGATATGCTACTAGAACATAAAGGATTTCAGTTTTTAATAAATTACCTACCAACAAGAAAGGATAATATTTTAGACCTGAGTATTTGTGAATGAGGTGAACTATGTTAAATGAAATAATAGTTTATAATAGGTATTTTGAGACCATAATGTCATAGAACTAACAGTCCGTTCCAGAACATACGAAAACAAAGAAAAGCAGAGTCGAAAAATGGGAAGGATATGGAAAATACAATTTCTATAGTAAGAATATAAATTGGTCAAAAATAAATGAAGAATTAAACAAAGAATGGGAAAACATATTTGTAGTGATGATATACAGGTAAATACCGATATATTATATAAAATATTAGAGGAAATAGTGGAAAAATATATACCAAAGAAAAAAAGTAAGCATCAGTCACAATTCCAAGAGACAGAAGGATCTTGTTCCAGAAAATTAGAAAGTGGAAAAAAGCTCTTGCAAAAGAAAAGAATGCATGGAAAGTGATGGAACTAAAAAGTAAGATAGAAAATGCAGAACAAAAGATTATACAATCAAAAGAAAATGAAAAATGGAACCTAGAAGAAATGACACTACAAAAATATCAAGCAAAACCCTAAAATTTTTTATTCATATGCAAAAAGATGAATAAAATAAGAGTAGAAATAGGCCCTCTAAGAATTGAAGGCGATTAACGAATGAAAAAGGAACATGTAACATATTAGCAGAAAGATATAAGAGTGAATTTACACCTAGAATTGACAATGAAGATAATGATACAGAAATAAGAGATGAAAAAATACTGAATACTTATCAGATATAGATATTACAGAAGCCGATATTGTGCAGGCTATTAATGAAATTAAAAAATGGATCAGCAGCAGGACCAGATGGAGTACCTGCCATATTGTTAAAGAAAGTGGTTCATTCAATCGCAAAACCGCTAGCAATATTATTAAGGCAAAGTATAGATACAGGCAAGATTTATGATGAGCATAAATTAGCATATATTACTCCTACTTTCAAAAGTGGTTCAAGACTAGAGGCAAGTAATTATAGGCCTGTGAGTCTGACATCTCATATTATGAAAGTATATGAAGGGTAATGAAAAAATATAATGAAACATTTAATGAAAAATAGATTGTTCAATATAGGACAACATGGTTTTGTACCCGGAAAAATACACAAAACCCAACTGTTAGTCCACCATGAAAGCATATATAAAAATATGATAAATGAAAAAGATACAGATGTGGTTTACCTAGACTTTGCAAAAAACTTTTGACAAGGTAGATCATAATATATTAGCGAAAAAATTAGAAAACATAACATTGTTGACAAAGTAGGAAGATGGATAAAGAATTTTTGCAAAATAGAAAACAGATAGTGATTGCAAACGATGAGAAATCGGATGAAGCTACGGTAATATCCGGTGTACCACAGGGTGCGGTGTTAGCTGCA
>NC_089789.1:39491105-39543605 GCF_040412425.1 Macrobrachium rosenbergii
TAATTAACGAAACATGTATATCTCCTTGTAGAGATGAATAGTAGTATAAATATTATAGCTAATACCTACAATTCCTTACCAGAGTAGAATCTTCGTTGGTATCAGCCACACTTCTCAGTTGCTTTAATGCTTTACGGTACTTGTGAGCCCAAGAGTCAACCGATTTTTATGCCTCCTTCACACCACTAAACTTTAAAATTATTGGCTTTTCTGTTTCTGTGTGTGTTTCCAGGTTAATTAATATACTCTCTCTCTCTCTCTCTCTCTCTCTCTCTCTCTCTCTCTCTCTCTCTCTCTCTCTCTCTCTCTCTCTCTGGCTGCAATGTAAAATTTATAAATCAACATGGAGTAAAAATGAAAAACGTACACTATTTAATCAGTGATGTAAAATTTCTTAAACCTAAAGCAACAACATCATATATATATATATATATATATATATATATATATATATATATATATATATATATATATAATATACATATAAATATATATAAATATATATATATATATATATATATATATATATATATATATATATATATATATATATATACCCAGACAGTTGTTCCTTACGCCGCAAAATCATTAAGACTCTTATTGTTACGTTAACCACTTTGAAATTTGAATTTCGCAACAACGGAGGTGGGCAACCTGTTCAGTGGTTTTTTAAATGATTTTTTTACAGATATTAATACACATCGTTACCTGGAAAATCCTCTTACGAATTACGTCGTCATATTTATAAAACAGACTAAAATTTTCATTCATCCGCATCAGTTAATCAGCGGAAATGACGCAACGGCCCGGGGAGTTGGGAGATGAAAACAAAAATCAATTCAAGTTACACTGGCGAAAGGGAAAATGGCCAAGTCAGCTTTGAACCAGAAGAAGAAGAAGAAGAAGAAGAAGAAGAATAAGGAGGAGGAGGGAGGAGGAGGAGGAGGAGGAGGAGGAGGAGGAGGAGGAGGAGGAGGAGGAGGAGGAGATCAAGAGAGAGAGAAAGAGAGGTGGAAACGATAAAATCACTTTAAGATTAAAGACATCCAAGAACCACAAGTCAAAAAAAAAAAACAGATGAAAATCAGTGGCGAAAATTTTTTATTTCACATACTAGCAACGAAAAATTAAAACAGAGGGTCAAGAGGCTTTCAAATTGCATTAGAGAGTCTTAAATTTATTAGCATCAGGATCAGTTTTATAATTGTTCTGCGATGAATTTTAATGACTAGACTGAATGGTCAAAGTTCACCTGGGCCAGAGGGCAATCTTGTTAGTATGTCAATAAAGCCATCCTCTCGGCAACAATAAAATATAGAGCAAAATCGTCCTGTCTTCGAAGTCGGCAATTCTTCCAAACACTGACCAAGCGCAACTTTACTTAAGTTCTCAGAGAGAGAGAGAGAGAGAGAGAGAGAGAGAGAGAGAGAGAGAGAGAGAGAGAAGAATTTCAAGTAGGTAACGGGGTTCGATGAATTCAGCTCTTAAAAAGAGTTCCTCGGGTACTGGGTCCGGATCTGATTGAAGCCTCTCGAAGGGCTAGGTGGGTAACCACACCATGCAATGCCGTGACTTTGATCGTCATCGTGTTTTCAAAGCAAACCGAGAGTAGATTTATTTTTATTCTTATTTCCTATTTTGAATCATCCTGAATGACTTCTTAACGTTGAGAGTCCGTGGAATTTCAACAAGCCGCCTCTCCCTTTCATCATTACGAAATTACTGTACTGTATAACCATCATAATTATCGTCCGTCTATTAGATCGTTGGAGGAAAGAGAGAAAAGACTTTAAAAGCACAGCATATAAGAGTTAGCAAAAAAATGTTTCATTACTGTATGAGTCAAATACAGTTAATGAAATTAATAAGATTACACATAGCAAAAACCTATAATTGAACAGGACTTCTAGTTTTAATTAGCCGATGACACTTCTAGATCACAAAGTTAGAGCTTTATAAATTATATATACAAGGGAATGTACTAGACGTGTCTAGGAAAGTAAAGAAAAAAATATATATATATATACACACACATATATATATATATATATATATATATATATATATATATATATATATATATATATATATATATATATATATATAAAAGAGTTTATTAGCGTACATGAATATTGTGAAGTCTTGCAGCTGATTGAACAGGACTTCTAGTTTTAATTAGCCGATGACACTTCTAGATCACAAAGTTAGAGCTTTATAAATTATATATACAAGGGAATGTACTAGACGTGTCTAGGAAAAGAAAAAAAAAAAATATATATATACATATATATATATATATATATATATATATATATATATATATATATAAAGGTTTACATTAGCGTACATGAATATTGTGAAGTCTTGCAGCTGATGCTGTTTCCAAAACGTCGCTCAAGCCATACCACCACTTTATGCATACATAAATAATGAAACCTTGTTTCAAGACCAACCAATAACAGCGACTCCTTTGGAGGAGAGTCCTTAAACACGAGACCACGTCCCTGAAATAATAAAACCTTGCTCAGGACCGATTCCTTTGGTCGAGAGTCCTTAAACACGGGACCACGTCCCCGGAGAAATCTTACGAATCTCGCCCCCTCCCTTTCAAGCTTCCATTTTCATATCCCCTTTAAAACTCTCTCAAGAACCATCACAGCAGCATCCAAAATCCACTCCTTGAGTGCAACCCTTCAAGATAGCCCTCGCAAGGCCAGGCGGACAAGCCCCTTGATGGGTGTCGAATTCCTCTTTATGAGAGAAACTCTATGAGAAGGGGAACGTGAGACGGACGATGGAAAAGGAAGGAGAATCTCTCTCTCTCTCTCTCTCTCTCTCTCTCTCTCTCTCTCTCTCTCACTCTCTCTCTCTCTCTCTTAGGTTCCCTCTTACAATGGGGCCATTCAGGTAACACGCAATCGATCAGAAGGAAGGCAAGAGGGGAGGGGGGGGGAGGCGTACGGGCGGGAGATGAAGGATATCCAGGCATAAAAAAAAAAATAAAAGTTTTATTTTTGCTTCTTTTTTATATAAGTCTTTTTATTTCCTGGAAAAGACGCAATGATGGCTAAAGAGGATCTTGAAGGATTTTAGAGTCCTCGTCAAATTTAAATAGTGTTCAGAGAGGAAGTTGACCTTGATCCTCATATCTGCATAGTGAAACAATACCAGATCATGCACAAAATGGAAGGAACTTGAACCAAAAACAGTGTTACATAAGGAGAAATTCTGCATGAAAATAAGACTGAAAATACGGGTTCATCTTATGCAGGGCAAGATATAACATACATACATACATACATACTTACTTAAGTGCACACTCACTAACTCTCTCACACATAGACACATGCGCGCACTCACACACACACATATATATGTATACACACACTCATATATATATATATATATATATATATATATATATATATATATATATATATATATATATATATATATATATATATATATATATATATATATATATATATATATGTGTGTGTGTGTGTGTGTATATATGTGTGTATGTATAAAATGTAGGCACACATACAATTTTGTATATATGTGAGTGCACCCGAGCGCCAACACATGCAAAAGCACTTACATACGTATGTATGCCGTTCAAACAATGCAGATCTGCACGAAGACAATGCATCATGAAAAACCGGTGGCCCCGCCAATGATTGTGCAACAAATAAAACTTGCACCCGCTGCATTCCTCCCAGCGGCGTTACACCTCGCCCCTGTGCAAACTCCATATCTTCGAGTACTTCTAGGGGAAGGAAAACCTCTTGAGGATTTATTGGCAATTTTCATTTAAAGCGTTACCGAATAGAATAGCCAGTGATTTTCTCTTTTTAGTTTTTTTTTTTTTTTTTATAGTTGTATGCATTACATGTTTCCACTCTTAAATGATTCTTCGGTGTTATGATGAACACATACACCACTGACTTGATTGCATTCATCGCATTGGGCTCTCGAAAATCCTCTGTCATATAAGATGCAAATCTCTTTCTGCGTCGTTTGTATGTATGTATGTATATATATACATATATACTTCTGCGTCGTTTGTATGTATGTATGTATGTATGTATGTATGTATGTATGTATGTATGTATGTATGTATATATATACATATATATATATACATATATACTTCACCAAATCAATTTGTATGTATGTATGTATGTATGTATGTATATATATATATATATATATATATAAATATATATATATATATATGCATATAGGTTTTATATATATGTATAATTTATACACACCCATATATACACATCAGTAGAACAGTAAATGAAGGTTGTAATGTGATGTGGACACTTATGGTGCTTTTGCAATGATTAAAAATGAAATTTTCACTTGAGAGAGAGAGAGAGAGAGAGAGAGAGAGAGAGAGAGAGAGAGAGAGAGAGAGAGAATTTTCCTATAAATAAAAAATTCCATCAAAATAAACATCTAGAAAAATTTAATTTTACTGCCATTAATATCATTATCTCTCTCTCTCTCTCTCTCTCTCTCTCTCTCTCTCTCTCTCTCTCTCCCACGCAAGTTGTCCGGCCCGGTTTCCTAAAATGGCACAGTATTCGGCGAGACGACAGCCTGCCAGTCACAACACAATAATGTTGTCAACATGCAAATCAAAACGGAAAATCTATTCTCTCGTTTGCCTTAATGACATCCTTTGTTCGGTGGAATGCTTCATGTTGTTAGTCTATTCAAGTAATCTTCAGAAAATAGATGGCAAAAGGAAATATTCCTGCAGATACAAGTTCAAAGCCTCTAGTTACAGAGAGCCAATCAATCAATCAATGAACATACATACATACTTACATATATACATACATACATACATATACATATATACACACACACTAACAACCACAATGTTGATGTGATGAAAAAGGTTAATGTGATAAAAAAAAAAAAGTTATTCGCATTTATATAAATAGAAAAAAAACAGCGAATGGGAATTAGACAGATATGAGCGCTGATAGAGCAAAGGTCATTTATACTTTAAGTGAAAGGAATTTAAAAAAAAAAAAAACATACACTTGTCACAGTACACTGCTTTCATTCAAAAGATTTAAAACAAAAACTCTTTGGAAAAACAAAAGTAGAAAAATTTAAAATGTCTTTGAGGCCTGAACCTGCGTAAGTTGGAAACCTCGCTCGGTTGTAATTCCTATGCATTTGGCCGAACGTATTGAATCGAATAAATGTTTATGGTAAAAGTAAAAGGTTTGTGGCTACGTCATCTCGTAGCTCAGTGCGCATTGGCGTGCCCTTCTTTAATCCGAAAAAAAAGTAAAAAGTGTGCCAAAGTTTCTTCGGCGCAATCGAGTTTCCTGTACAGCTTATATTCAAGCCAAAGAAAATATATCTATCTTTCGGTGGTCTTGGTATAATGCTGTATGACCCGCGACCCGTGAAACTTTAGCCACAACCCGGTGGTGGCCTGTCCTATATCGTTGCCAGAGTCACGTTTACGGCTAACTTTAACCTTAAATAACATAAAATAAAAACTACTGAGGCTAGAGGGCTGCAATTTCGTATGTTTGATGATTGGAGGGTGGATGATCAACATACCGATTTGCAGCCCGCTAGCCCCAGTAGTTTTCAAGATCTGAGGGCGGACGGACAGACAAAGCCGTCACAGTAGTTTTCCTCTACAGAAAACTAAAAGTGAAGCATCTGATTAAATTCGGGCTGGAATCCAAGTCAGTTTTATGGGTAATAGTCCAAAGCATATTAAGGAAAAAAAAAAAAAAACTCGTATTACCTAGCCCTTTCGTGTCTGAGTCTGTGATTAATCATCATTCTGTCGGTGGTAAAAAGTTTTGGGTCGCCATTGCCGAGTTCTGATTACAATGCAGAATTGAAATCCTGAATTAAAAAAAACGACTGCAGTCTTACTGCCATACATTCTGCGGGCGAAATCTCATACTAATTCAATAATTCAATTAACCGCGGCCACTACTAAGGTATTTTTTTAATTGTTATAGTTCGGATTTGATACTGTGTATATATGTGTAAATATATACATACATACGTAGCTCTGTCGTTTCCTTATGGATATTTCATATGTGTTCAGCTGATACATATATATATATATATATATATATATATATATATATATATATATATATATATATATATATATATATATTTATATATATATTTATATATATATATATATATATATATATATATATATATATATACAGATATATATATATTTATCTATCTATATATTATATATATATGTGCATATATATTATATATATATATATATATATATATATATATATATATATATATATATATATATATATATATCAACTGAAGGCACATGAAATATCTCTAGAAAGCGACAGAGAGCTGCATATTTTCGTATTCAATGCACAAAAGTCATTGGTGATCTGTCTCTTCCGCTGAAATATTACCTCTTCAGTAACACGTCTTTGAAGTTGATGTCCAAATACCTGTTTTATATATTTACCGTTCTCTCTCTCGTTAATTCAGGATTTAAATTACTTGTCGGCAACGTCGCGCTTCGTATCGACCAGAATAAAAAGCAAACAAAGAAATCCTTATCAACGCAGTCACAAGCACATTTTCATCTCCCGTGACAGACCAGAAATGTAATTGATGGACATTTTCCATTAAAGGCTTAATCTTTATAAATGAAGGCAAAGTCATAACTTCTACCGCCCACAGCACAGGACTAATATACAGTATGATGATGCAATGCTGAATTTGTTTTTACGAATGTATGTGAAGTCGCGCTTTGAGATTTTCGAAGCGAAAGTCTTAACGGAAACTTGTATGTCATAATTGCAGTATTTATGAATGAATGAAAATTCCCATTTGGAATCTTCAACAGGTGAAAGTTCATTGATGTTCGGTCCTCAATAAATTTTTAATCATAAAAATAAGCAGCTTCGTTTTGTATCTCTCTCCAAAAAATCATAAAAAAAAATTAAATCTCACGCCAAAAAAAATTAACGATAATATCTTACTATAATCCTAAAAATTGTATCACACGCCAAAACAATCACAATGATAATCTCTCTATGATAAAAAAAATTGCATCTAATGACAAAAATTCAGAATGATATCTCACTATATTTTTTTTATTGAATCTCACGCTAAAAATAATCAAAATGATATCTTGTTATAACTGAAAAATTTGTATCTCACTACAAAAAGAAAATCACGATATCTTGCTTATTTAAAAAAAATTGTATCTCACGCCAAAAAAATCACAATAATTTCTTGCTATAACAAAAATAAAATTGTATCTCATGCCAATAGTAATCTCAACAACCTTTCGCTGTAACAGGAGAAAAAATATACCTCACTCCAAAGAAAAATCACATTATATCGCTACAATGAAAAAATGTATCTCACGCCAAAACAAAAATCACATTGACATCTTGGTATAATAAACAAAAATCGTATCACATGTCAAAACAATCACAATGATATTAAAAAAAATTAATATGTCTCACGCCAAAAAAAATCACAATGGTATCTTGCTATAATTAAAAAAAATTGTATACCATGCCCATATAAATTCACAATGATATCTCGCTATAAAAAAAATTATTATATCTCATACCAAAAAAATCGCACTATAATTAAAAAACTGATCTAATGCCAAAAAATCGTAATCTCTCTCTATAATAAAAAATATGTCAAAATGAAGTATTACGAGATAAAAAAAAAAAAAGATAGAGAAAGGAAAAGAAAACGAAGAGAATTGCATTAAAATTCTCTCGTTCCATTAATCCACAACCTTTAAAAATGAACTCTACACGAATGCTAGTTCTTTACCTATTAGAGAGAGAGAGAGAGAGAGAGAGAGAGAGAGAGAGAGAGAATGGTTGTGTTCATCTGACATGTAATTCCTCCTGTAATTTCTCTCAAACCCTTTTTTCACTTCACTCCAAGCTTTCCCCCTTTCTCCATCTACCAGTCCATGTCCTCTCTCTCTCTCTCTCTCTCTCTCTCTCTCTCTCTCTCTCTCTCTCTCTCTCTCTCTCTCATACTTATCCGTCTCCAACACGCTGCGAGAATTTTAAGCAGATTCCATCCAATTTCGGATGATAATTCTCATGGAATTCATTGGTATTCTGGTGACAATGAGAAAGTTTGACTTAAAAAAACTAAAAAAAAAAAAATAACTCTTCGTGGAGTGCTCAAATCTTCAATAGCCGTGAAAGATATTTTTTCATGGCTTACGTACATAAAACGTCAAGTATATGAGGGGATTATTCTCTTATAAAACGAGCGGAAAGTTATAATTCGACGAGCGAGGCGTAAACGAAGTCTAGAAATCTCGTTCTTTCTTATTAAAATATAGGTGTTGAGACAGAGACGGGTAAGACTGCCTAAATAAAGATACGTCTCTTTAAAGAAAATATATGTAAATCAACTTCTTAGGTGTCAAAACAAGCTCTCCTTTGAACCCAGAAAGGTTAAATGACCGATATCGGTTCCTTGACCTCAAGTCAAGTCAACATTTAAAATGCTAGATGATGATCGCAGGCAAACAAACCAATTTTAACTTCTGTACTTCATACTGCCCTGATTTGATTTCAAATTGCCCCATTTGTATGTTTCCAGTCGGCAGTGCTGTTAATAATACACTGAAGAGCTGATCTGAAGGCTTCAAGGGACGTAAAATGACATATTTACACTTTTGACTGATATATTTTCGTGCCGCCTTAAACAAGCTTTGATGGCTACATGAAACGGATGCTCAAGAAGCAGACTCTCTCTCTCTCTCTCTCTCTCTCTCTCTCTCTCTCTCTCTCTCTCTCTCTCTCTCTCTCTCTCTCCACAGCACAAAAGAAAAATAAAATAATAAATTTTGGACTTTCAAATCCCCCTCATCTAACTTATTTCCAGGAGATACCAGATGCACGAAAACTCTTCCTCCCTGGATGCCAGTCATATGATGTTTGGCAATAGCTAGCTATAAATATGCAATCATGAGGGGGCAATCCCTTGAGCCCCGCGGGGTGCGTTCAGCTGCATCTCAAAGGCAACCCGAAACTCTTCTCGAACGCTTTGGTTTGAGAAGCATTTCTCCGCTGGGTGGGAAAGATTGTTCTTTGACATTCTGGAATTTGTTTCATACATTATTTATCCTAATAGAATTTATGGTATAGATGAAGGAAGTTTTTATTTGCTAAATATTTTATTATGTTTATACGTAGTAATAATGTTTACTTTTTCAAAACGTCCCGATGGGTTTCTTAACCAAACGCCTATATGCTCCCGACTTTGAACTTGTATCTGGAAATGTTACCGAGTTTAGGCATCGACAAAGAAAAAAAAACACATACACAAACGAAAAAACAAGAAACAAAAACAAAAAAGTACTCTTCTATTTTTTTATTATTATACCTGAGTCGCATATGAAAGCAAACGTGTCGATTGCCTTAACATTAACGTATAATACGCTGCTAACGATTAACTTATTATTCACTGTTGTCTGAGAATAATAAAGAAAAATAAATAAATATACGTAAATAGCGAAAGTAGCCTATGATTCAGGTAAATACAAAAGGTATACTTATAAAAAAAAACTGGTATAGTACGAATAAACAAGCGAATGGTTTCATCGAGCATTACTGCTCATGGTGAGTGCGCAACTTATACTATCTTTTCCGACCCCTCCTCTACTGCTCTTTGCCCAGAGGAATGTCCTCTCGAATCCTCTGCATAGAGGAGGGTCGGGGAAGAGGGTATAAGTTGTGCAATCACCATGAGCAGTAATGCTCGATGAAACCATTCACTCGTTTATTCGTACTATCTCAGTTTTTTTATTGATTATACCTATAATTATTTCTTAGATATTATAACTATGCAAATGGTTAACACTCGGTAATATTTTCGAACCGTATCGCTCACACTTATATCAAAAAGACTAAACAGATCAAATATCAACAAACGTTGAATTTTAGGATCTCGACTGTAGAGAAAACGATGATGAAAACCTAAATAAGAGGCGAATTAAATACACAAGCGGCTAAAAAAGATCTGTAAATATTGCGACTAGACCACTGTCGCTGGAATATATTTGTCAGGAAAGGAAAAAAAAATAAAGTCGAAAAATCGAATTTTAACTGAATTTTTGTGAAAATCATTGAACTGAAGTTATCTGTTGCCATGGTATTTCCGAAGTGATCCGATGATTTTCGGACCTGCGAAGCCGTGGCTCTCTCTCTCTCTCTCTCTCTCTCTCTCTCTCTCTCTCTCTCTCTCTCTCTCTCAAACAGGCATAGAAATAATCCTTTTGCAACCTAAGCCCGAAGTAACTAGGAAAATTCAAAAGAAGGAAAAGGCATCTGTCCTATCCCAAAGGATAGCGACAAATCTGTCAATAGAACTCCAAAGTCTGGCAGGAGAGGGGAAAGAATCATTCACAGATCCGTGCCACCTGCGGTTAACTATTAACTGAATGAGAAACGAGGTTGCCTGGCGGGTGTTACGAGGCCTCGTATGAAGAAGACAGAGTATCAGTTCCCCAGTTCTAAAGTAATACAGAGAAAAGCCCTTTCGGCTCCGCTTACTTAGGAGACGTTAAGGAAATTATTACGTTTCTTCCTAACTCATCAGGTACGTATACACGACGAACATGCTAATCAATTTATTGTCAACAGGAATAACATGACCACTGATAACCTTACGATGCTACAAAAGCACGAAAGTATTACACATATGTAATCATTACCCAAGCACAAACACACACTTTACAACCCCTTACATAAATCACGAACGTAAAACCAATTATCTTCACCCAATCTCCTGAATCAGAATTCAAAAGAATCTCATTAAAATTCGGGCTGAGAACATTACAAGGCCCGACAGAGAAAAAGAGGACCCATTTCGGGGCACTCTTTTAAATGTGCGCCAGGACCAATGACAAAAGAACCCGGGGTCGGGTCATAATAACTCTTAAGGTGCTTCTTTGAAGAACGACGTCCAGTTCCGAGAAGCTCAATTCTTACATCACGCGCTTTTTCGAAAAGGTTCAATGGTCTTACGAAGGCTTGGAAAGTTCAATGTGTTATATATATACATATATAAAATATATGCATTTATATGTGTATATAAATATACATTACACATGTTATATATATATATGTATATATATATTATATATACATACATATATATATATATATATATATATATATATATATATATATATATATTCGGTCTTTACGAAGTAACACACTCACCCTGCGGAGAGAAAAAAGTTACGTAAGGGCGTGTGTCTGCGATCGCACGCCTTGCGCAAATTTTAGAATAAAAATAAACGTGTTAACACCTTCTGCAGCCAGTTCCTGCAAGTGTAAAATTCTTACAGTGTGGGTTAAAATATTACAGCGTTATGTCCTAATGTCAAAGAAACCTCAGTTTTATATATATACATATATATATATATATATATATATATATATATATATATATATATATATTTCTACTAAAGCCACTTTCAGACGGAAGAGAGATTAAATAAATTACCAGAGAACAATGATTACAAACCAACTAATGTGGAAGAATCTGTAAGAGTTTAAATCAAGCACTGGTATTATTATTATTATTATTATTATTATTATTATTATTATTATTATTATTAGTGGTAGTAGTAGTAGTAGCAGTAGTGGTAGTAGTAAATAATAATTATTACCGATTAAAAACACTCCAGTTTTCGAGATGATGGAGACGGCATTTCCAACTTCAAGGACGTAACGTACCGTATACAGAGAAGCTGAACCAGAGATGGAAGACTCAAGCCTAACACAATGCGTTTCACTATTGAAATTATTATTCAAAATACGCAACCACTGACATCAAACGAACTTAAGAGGTCGTGAACTTGCATAATATGCTTCCTAGGAGTAGAATGCACAAATGTGAAAGTGGAAAAGTGAAAAGTTGACGAAAACAACAAATAACTAAATGAAAAAGAACAACGTCTTCGTTTAGGAATCTACTGATGGTTATTTCCTATAAATGTTCTACAGTACGTCTGTTCTGTGGAAAAGGTTGAAACTCAAACTCCCCCATACAAAACAGGTGCCCCCTGAACTCGAGAGAGAGAGAGAGAGAGAGAGAGAGAGAGAGAGAGAGAGAGAGAGAGAGAATCTGAAATACTGCTCAAAAACATTTTCAAGAAGGAGAGAGCGGGAGAGATTTTCTGAAGCTTTTTCTCATGCTGAGAGAGAGAGAGAGAGAGAGAGAGAGAGAGAGAGAGAGAGAGAGAGAGAGAGAGAGAGAGATTATTCTAAAATATTGCTCAAAAATATTTTCGAGAGGGAGATAGCGGGAGAGAATTCTCAGAGCTTATTCACATGCTTTTAACGAGAGAGAGAGAGAGAGAGAGAGAGAGAGAGAGAGAGAGAGAGAGAGAGAGAGAGAGCCATTTCAGTGCAGTGTCATATGGACTTCTCTCATGTTCGGAAATCAGGACACGTACCGAAGGAAACATTTCTAGACAAAGAGGAAAAAAAAGAGGAAAAAAGAGGAAAAAAAAGAGGAAAAAAGAGGAAAAAAAGAGGAGGAGAAGAACACAATGGCAGGAAAGTCATTCGGCTGAATTCCTACCTGAATGACCCCGTAGGCACACGACGGCTCTCTCTCTCTCTCTCTCTCTCTCTCTCTCTCTCTCTCTCTCTCTCTCTCTCTCTCTCTCTATTATACGAGTTTGAATCTCTGGGTTAAAGGTGTGTCAGATGACACATTTATTTAGATGATGTTTCCAGTTCTTTTTCGTCTTGAGAGAGAGAGAGAGAGAGAGAGAGAGAGAGAGAAGAGAGAGAGAGAGAGAGAGAGAGAGACTCTAATTCTCACTCTTTTTGTAGATACGTAAGTAACTGAAATAACCACAATGCCCTCTAAACTTCTCGATTTCTTCACACTCTTTTGCATATGCTTGTCACTAACATGCCCCAAGTTCCAGATGGAGAACCAAATTAAGATATCCTGACGTCCGTAGCAGGATTCGAGCCCGCATTCGGTATATCGGAACGAGTTCTCGTTAACTCACTTGATCACGCCTTGCAACACAAAAGGGTTCCTGAAAATTCCGCCACCACGTCTTTCCTGTGCTTTCACTTCCACAAATCTCCGCTCATCCCCAGCCTCCCTTGTTACTGTTCTACTAAAGCACGTTTGGGTCTTCCAACTCTTTTGGTGTTTACTGTACAGCAGACGCTATTACTTACTATATAATATATATGTGTGTGTGTCTTTGTCTGTTTGTGTGCTGTTGGCATGTTATCTTTAAATGTTATACATATTGTTTTTCACTGTTTACGTAACAGCGTTCAGTTTTATGGAGCTTCGTTTCGATAATCACAGCCTCTCCTATATGGTTGGACCTGCTATAATAATAATAATAATAATAATAATAATAATAATAATAATAATAATAATAAACAATCGTAAACAATTACTATGTAAAAATAAAACATACACCAACAGTAAAACCGAATAATAAGCCGGATCCTCAGACCAGCTAAAAAAAACACAAAACCTCAACAAAGACAACACACACACACACACACACACACACACGCACACACGCAAATCCAGTTCAAGGGAAACAATAATTAGTCGACGAACGGGAGTATAACTCCAGAGACGCAACGCCAGGGCGATGTCGCGCTCTCATCCAACAATACGGCTGGCAAACATCCAAGCAGCGTCTTTCCGCTCCTGACTTTGTGTCTGGGGATCGTCTGTTGCTGACTTGGCCGCTGTGTCACACCTCTAAATGGACTGGCTTATTCAAGTGCCGGGGAGTGGGGTGGGATGGGGGTTGTGGTTTGAGAGGTGGGGTTTGCAGTTTGAGAGGTTGGGGGAGGATTCTCAGGTAATGCGAAACTTGTGCTTTTTTAATTTTATTCATTAAAAGTACAATGGATGAGAAGCCTTTTCCAGAGGTGATATGTTTCGTAGGAAATTAGTTGATTATGAACCAGTGAATTTTGTTTGCGGGTCCAATCTTTGGGTAAACAGGCCTTCAAATAATAATAATAATAATAATAATAATAATAATAATAATAATAATAATAATAATAATAATAATAATAATAATAATAATAATAATAAATAAAAAAAATACTCATAGTAGCATGAGTCTTAAAATGGAGAAGCAAATCCACAGTTATGTATATGTACATGTATTTAAAAATTCATTTCAAATATATGTACATATACAGTACATATAAACTGTGGCCAGTAATAATAATAATAATAATAATAATAATAATAATAATAATAATAATAATAATAACAATAGCACCATGAGTCTTGGGAAATGGAGATGCAAATCCACAGTTATGTATATGTACATATATTTAAAAATTCATTTTCAAATATATGTACATATACAGTACATAACTGTGGATTTGCTTCTCCAATAATAATAATAATAATAATAATAATAATAATAATAATAATAATAATAATAATAATAATAATAATAATACCGGGTAAACATGATGATAATAATAAAAGCAGTGAAGAGACCACAAATTCCAAAGTGAAAATAAGCAGTGTATGCCCTATTCCAAATACGTACTGTGCTTTTAAGTAGTCACATGTCAATTACGTTCAGTCAGAATTCCATTCATACACTGCTGAGAGTCCTAAAATTCCAATAATGGCAGCACACGTGTAGAGTTACATAACAGAACTCGCATATTATACCGGAAACAAAATATATCAAGAAATGTTTACATATTTAAGATTTATGAGTTTGACTCGTAAGCGAATAAAACACACCTGATGAAAAAAGTATTATGTAACTTCCCTGTTTAATTAACCAGCAAACCCAAATAAAAAATTTGGTACTTTACATATCCACATTTAGTGACATACTGGTATATATACATACAATACACATACACACACACACACACACACATATATATATATATATATATATATATATATATATATATATATATATATATATATATATATATACATACACACACAATCAATGAGACAGATCTCCAAAACACTGTAATAACGTGACAGAACTCTCAATCAATGTATAAAATGGAGTAAAATTGGCATTTTACATTCACTGACACAAAAATTGAAAAATGCATTAGTTACTTCGTTAATTAACCTCAAGTTTGAAAAAAATCACGTATATATATTAAACAATTGAACACAGAAAACGATGCCGAAATAATTTACAATTCTCTCGCATCAGCAAAAAAAAAAAAAAAATCAGCCATGGTAAAAAAAAAATTCATTTATAAAAAAATAAAATCAACCATGGTAAAATCATTTGTATTTACAAATCTAATTTACTAGCCTTGATCTGAGTTATACACCGGCTTGGTGAAGAAAATTCACTTTAAAAGCTCGCAGCTACAAAGAAATCTACAAGAATCACAAAGCCCTAACTATACACATTTGGAAATCTTCGCGATTTACGAGGCCTTTATTATGACATTCATTAAAACCTACAAGTTTCCTTTGGCCCTGAAACAACCTAGGAAGAATCTACAGTGTGATAATACCTTTCAGTAAAAGAAGAAAACATTACCATTAATTGAGACAAAAAAAAATACGAAAAAAATATCCAGTAAGATTCGAAAAAATCTGAAAGATAATTCGAAAAAATCTGAAAGATAATTCCAATTAATTCCGCTGAAGTGAACAAGAATGTTTAGGGAACCAAAAGATTTCACAGGTTCTAATTAATGAGTTTTCATTTACCACATAAAGTGAAAATGTACCAGAAACGGAAACGTATTAAAAAACCCAACCAAAGACGTCTATACCAAAAATGGGTCTTATCAAAGGTGTCGTTCGTCCATTAAACATTCAATAACTTTTAGTGAAGTTTTTCCAGAGAGAGAGAGAGAGAGAGAGAGAGAGAGAGAGGAGAGAGAGAGAGGTGCAAAGCTACGCAGAAAGAGAGAGAGAGAGAGGTGCAAAGCTATGCAGAGAGAGAGAGAGAGAGAGAGAGAGAGAGAGAGAGAGAGAGAGAGAGAGAGAGAGAGAGAGAGAGAGGTTTTAAGTACAAAGCCATTCAGAAAGACAGATAGAGGAGGAGGAGGTTATAGGTATAAAGCTATTCCGAAACGAAGAGAGAGAGAGAGAGAGAGAGAGAGAGAGAGAGAGAGAGAGAGAGATTCAAAGCCACCGAGACAGGCAAGGTTACACGTCCAAAGCCACCAGTAAGAGCCAGAAGGAAAGAGTGACTGCATATTTTAACCAACCACTTAAACCAAACCATCTCAAGCCCCAACCTGTCTCAGTCTCGAAGAGCATTTTCAGCAGATTCCTCTATTACGTTCTGGCCACCCGGACCGCCCCTCGCCCCCGCCCCCCCGGGAGTGACAATGACTCCCCTTTAAATATTGTGTCGAAGAATTATTGTGGACCGATTACAGCGCAGATGCCAGAGGTCGATACGGTCGACTGTCCCGTGTCCTCGCTCGGGATATTCGACTTTCAGCTCAGAGTCACATCTGCGAAGGAAATTTAAGATTCAACAGCGTAGACGGGATGGTAATCTTGCATTGCTGGATACGCCTGCATGACTAAAAAGGACCTGAACGTGATAGTTGAGTGGAATTGGACAAATTCATGACTGTTCGTGTGTGGGAATGTGCTGCATTCATCGTAGGTCTTCTTCTTATATTCAGTTTCACGAACAATGTGTACACACGTGCGCATGCGCACAGTCATTCAAACATCACAGCAGTTATGAATGGAACCAGTTGACCAGCTGTACATTTATTTTGCTCGTAAAGGGTCCTCAAAATGTTAGACGTCAAACTCTCACTAAGTCTTGTGGGACGAGGCTGCAGGCCCCAAGCACCTACTCCACTCTAATTGTCGACTAAACACGAATTACAAGTCCTAACCATAATATATATATATATATATATATATATATATATATATATATATATATTATATATATATACATATATATATATATAATATATAAATATATAAATATATATATATATATATACTATATATTATATAATATATATATATATATATATATATATATATATATATATATATATATATATATATATATATATATAATTATATGTGTGTGTAGATAGATATAGACAGACAAGGGATTGATAGTGGTGTAACGGTGAATTTTACTTGAAATAAAAAAAACTGCCATACAAAACCTACTTATTCATATTCACAACCCCGGTAAACTTAGAGCACTAAACAGAAACTACTTAAGCCTCTCCAAAAAGTACAACAAAGGTTAACAGGTCTAATTAAAACAAACATCCTCGCTAGGCAGAAAATGCTAAATAAACAGTCTACCGCGCCATCTCCCAGAAATGCCACAAAGGATAAACAAATCTAATGAAAACAAACAAACAAAAGCGAAAAGGAGGCGTCAACGCGTCGAATGGAATGAAAAAGAAAATCACGTTCGCAATGAAGCGCCTCCGGCACTCAGTTACGGCAGTAATTGCTTTAAGACGTTTCACACACACACACACACAGAGAGAGAGAGAGAGAGAGAGAGAGAGAGAGAGAGAGAGAGAGAGAGAGAGAGAGGAATGATAGTTTCCTTAGGTTATCATAAAAATAATTCATTACCGATAGTTTGTATTAAAAAGACAAGGAATGATAGTTTCCTTTAGGTTATCATAAAAATAATTCATTACCGATAGTTTGTATTAAAAAAAGACGCGAGAGAGAGAGAGAGAGAGAGAGAGAGAGAGAGAGAGAGAGAGAGAGAGAGAGAGAGATAGTTTCCTTTAGGTTATTATAAAAATAATTCATTACCGATAGTTTGTATTAAAAAAAGACGAGAGAGAGAGAGAGAGAGAGAGAGAGAGAGAGAGAGAGAGAGATTGATACTTTTCCTTGGGTTATCATGAAGATAATTGATTACCGATAGCTTGTATTAAAAAGGACGAAAGAAAGAGAGGATTGATAGATTTCCTTGGGTTATCACGATAATTCATTGCCGATAGTTTGTATTATAAAGTAGAGAGAGAGAGAGAGAGAGAGAGAGAGAGAGAGAGAGAGAGAGAGAGAGAGAGAGAGAGAGAGGACTGACAGCTTATTTGAGCTTCCATGAAGATAATTCACTATCGATAGTTTGTATTAAAAAAGACGAGAGAGAGAGAGAGAGAGAGAGAGAGAGAGAGAGAGATAATTTCCTTTTGGGTTATCATGAAGATAATTCATTACCGATAGTTTTTATTAAAAAAAGGACGAGAGAGAGAGAGAGAGAGAGAGAGAGAGAGAGAGAGAGAGAGAGAGAGAGAGAGAGTTTCTTTTGTGCTACATAAATATAATTCATTACCGATAGTTTGTATTAAAAAAAGATGAGAGAGAGAGAGAGAGAGAGAGAGAGAGAGAGAGAGAGAGAAACTAATGTTCAATTTTATTGGCTATCTTAACACCACATCACTCTTGCAATTTTCATTAAAATCTACTTCTTGTTTTTTGACATGGCCGCTCCTAATGTTAAGCAGCAGCAATATTTAGTAAACCTCCCTGATTTATATCCATATCTTTGCGGTTCCTGTAAGTCCTAAATTTTTCATTAAATTTATAACGACACAGCGATGGAAATACCAGCTGTCAATCTCCGGTCACATGAAATAGTTTTTCGCCCTAATTCTAAAACCCTATCCAATATCAGCGTAACTTTTTAATACGATGATTACATGTTATATAATGACCTGCAAAACGTGAGGAAAAATATATAAAAAAATGGGCTTGTCATCAAGGAATCAGAGAACTGACCGAAATAATACCTACAAAAAAGAGACATGGCAAAGTTAGTCCAATACAGAGAAGAGAGTATGAAGGCAGAAACGTTAATTGTACGAATCGCCTTCCTCCAGTCCTCTCAGGAAAATAAGACTATAGAATAGCCCGAATATGTAACCTATATTCCAACCAGGGACAGATCAACCCAATACAAAGCCTGAGTAACTGACATGGATATGCTATGTTAGTTTTTGTTAAAGCTTTTGCCATTTCAGTCAAATTATCTCCCCAAGATAGGTCTGAAATAAACTGACTCGTCACATACTATATAATTCCATATATGAGCGAGTTTTGTATACTGATTAAAACTTACATAATGCTTGTGGTCAGTAAAAGTCGTCCTTGAATTCATATTTTCATGACTGAATAAGGAAGGAGCTCAAATTGCTTAATAAAAAGATATTCTGGAAAGGAGCTAACGTTTAAGAAAAAATAAAATCTTAATAAAAAATAAACCCTTCCCTTCTCTCTCTCTCTCTCTCTCTCTCTCTCTCTCTCTCTCTCTCTCTCTCTCTCTCTCTCTCTCAATTTAGAACATTTGGGTTTGCCGGATTACTTAATATTTATGAAAATAAATTTAGGGAAAAAGAAACGTTCCTATTTTAGATGAGATACATTGAGAAACTAACACTAACAGCCCCGACACAAACTCATTTATATACATGAACATAAATACATCAATACATACACACATATATAATATATATACATACATACATATATATAAATTTATATATATATATACATATTTATATATATATATATATATATATATATATATATATATATAGATATATATATATATATATATATATATATATATATATATATATATATATATATATATATATATATATCACTACACACAGTACTCCATTTACTGTCAACATGATGCCATCTCCTTGGAATCATATCAGCGTCGCCCCAAAAAAGACAAATATGTACATATAAAAAAAAATCCAATCTGCCATCATCTTTGACAGCCATCCCACTACCCCTCCTTGCATAATTGCTCCTCAGCTTGTAAAATTAAAATCCCCAGTGTTGCAAAACCCTCGGATAATCCGTCTTTTCAAAAAAAAAAAAAAAAAACTTAATCATCGTCCCTTTGTGCGAATTCAAACGACGTGATTGCAGTCGTCGTTAGTCTCTTATAGGACACCAAGCACGAGAATAAGAATACCGAGCAGTCCGAAAGCGTGTAATGGACTTCGGGTTCATTATTGGGAAATCTGACGGATGGCAATTCGGGCGCGAGATAGACCTCCTCGGCTTCTCGGCTTTTTTTTTTTTTTAACCTTAGGATGAAGCTCCTGGTAACGGAGCGTATAGGCTTTGGTCAAGGAAAAGTGAGGAGTGAAATGATATATGAAAAGAGTACAAAAGTATTCTGTTCCTGTACATAAGTCATAAATACATTATAGATATATGTGCACACATGTATATGTTTTTTATATAATATATATATATATATATATATATATATATATATATATATATATATATATATATATATAATATATATATATATATATGTATACATATATATGCATATATATATATACATACATACATATATATGTGTTACGCTCCCTGTAGTCTAATAGTTTAACGTAGGCCCATAAAAGAAATAAATTTTGAATAAGTGACTGCATTTTGGCAATTACACGCTGATTATAATGCCTTATTTATATTCCTTAGTTCCTTTATTGGTCCTTTTTAAGCAATACACACACACACACACACACACACACATATATATATATATATATATATATATATATATATATATATATATATATATATATATGTAACACAGCAGTCATTCCCACAGTTACTTGACCTCATGCATCGTGGATGAACACCCTGTGCAGGAAAGTTCCGCAAGATTAGTCGCTTCACACGACTACAAAGAAGGCTCATGGGAATCGCGTCGAACAACCTAATATAACCGCTTCACAACTTCTACGTATCGCCACATCTCTCATTCAGTCAATTATCCTTGCACTGCATATTCACTACTGTGTAATCCACATAAGAAAAATCTACATAAAAAATTACATTTTCCAAACCGTTTCCAGACTTCCTCTCTCTCTCTCTCTCTCTCTCCGCTCATTTCCTTTTTTGTGTCCTGCATATCCTGGCCATTATTCTTTCCCTATCCCTCTCCGGTCTTTAGGACCGCCATTCTTTACCTCTGGATTATCATCTCCAGCTCATTTTCATCTCTCTCTCTCTCTCTCTCTCTCTCTCTCTCTCTCTCTCTCTCTCTCTCTGTCCGTGACCTCCATTATTTCAGCTTGCTATTCTTGTTTTTTTTTTTTTGGGCCTTCCATTTTAGAGATGAATGAAGTTATTCTTAAATATCTATTAAGATACTTCCACGTAATTCAAACTGGTAACATTATCCATAAAATATTTCTTTAAATGTCTAATTGTAGACTGTTATTGTGAACCTCATTATTGTTCGTAATGAACGATGTTAAAAAACAATCAGAGTAATTATATTTATAATTAACAATTTAATCATATCCCCCTTACAAGAAATCTCCAATTACTGCTTGTAAAAAGAAAGTTAATTTATTATGAAGCTATATCGCTATTTATTGCACCAACCAGAATCAAAGGTCTAAAACATGCCTGGACCAGTATTGTAATTTTACAGTAATTAACTTTTGGCTGTGATTCGCGCATGACGCAATTCAGAGGCAAGCAAATGAACTATGAAGCAAATAGTAGAATCTCTATTACTACTGATAATAAAAGTAACAATATGATTACCACAAAAACAAATAATATCGAAAGAGAACACAGAACAAATAACGCATCAATCTGATCGATATCAAATATCATCTGTATAAAAAAAAAAAGGGAAAAAAAGGAAAAACAAGCGTGTTTAGAGACCGAATATTTCCACCAAGGCTTAAGCAATCCAACACCACTTCTCAATCCAAAAGCTACATTCCTAGCTCTTCCAAAGTTCAGTCACTTATTTCTAGTCAAGAATCTCGGCTTTTGTCAAATTTTAGTAAAAACCTACATATAGATTTTTCCTTAATTCTACGAACAGTCAGACAGACAATCAGGATCAAATCATAACCGGCTTTCGGGGATAATAAATAAATTCAATAAAACAGTGGTGATAATGTCTCAAACAATGAACACCATAATTCTTTATCTTACGCAAATTTGGGGCCATGCGTACAGTACTGAAAAGCGTATTTTTTCAATATATAATCCTAGTATAAAAAAACTGTCAACTTCATCACATATAATTCATTAGATCAGTAATACATTTACTAATGATAAGTGTGGCCAGATAAGATGGAATTTGTTCTCTGAAAATTACATATATATATATATATATATATATATATATATATATATATATATATATATATATATATATATATATATATATATATATTATATATATATATATTATATATTTTTTAATAATATGATACATCATTTACGACACACGGAGTAACATTATTGAATCATTCATTCTCTAGTAAGCAAAAAAAAAAGCCTATATACTATTGAAAAAGGTTAAAAATCGAGAATTCACCTTGCCTACCATCTTGGTAGAGGACTACACTTCTATCTGAGCAGTAACTTCAGTTATAGGAAGCACAGATCCTTCACTTTAAAGCACATCAATATAAATTCTAAAAATCACCACCTTTGAAAAGGAAAGTAAAGTAATGCCCCTGAACACCTATAGAAATAATTTTTGCACAAATAATCTAATTTAAATCAGAGCAAAATAAAAATCTCAAACATAAAAGTATTAGCTTTCATACTCAGTTCCCCCAGTATTCTACTTCTCTCTTTATTCACACAAATCCCCCAACAACACAGAAACCCCCACCCCCATAGGAACCTTAGCTTCAGTAGGTCAGCTATTTCCGTTTCGCTTGCAATGTGCGCTATGAAGGGGATCAGAGAGAAATGGCCTCGGTCCTTTGTAGCTGTTGGTTATTCTAAGACTTGTTTTCCTTTTTTATTCATCACTGTTCGTCCTTTACCCGCATGCAGACGTCACTGAGATATTTTGATACATTTCTACTGAGCCTCTGACCTCAAGAGTATACCACTGACCTTTGGATCTACCACAAGAATTGTTGAATCCACAGGTCACACCAATATGCTATATATGAAGTCTGAAGCCTACATCCTCAAAAGTATCGAAATTTTTAATGCTTCAAAAACTTCGTCCTTAGCGATCGTATAGACACAATATAGAGTTGGACGGACAGACAGACAGACAAGTCTACTAGATGCCCCGGTAGGTAAAACAGTGGGCAGAAGAATTATATGTGCCAAAGGCTGAAACGAGGAGGTTAAAAATTCTATGCTTTAAACATACACGACCATTAAACGAATAGACGGAAGAGTTACGCACACACCATTGAAAGCAATACTCGATGGAGCCATGAGTAACAGCAGTTACAGAAGGCATGGAACGATTCCAAAGGCCCTCTAAAAACTGAGCGATTTCTTAAGTTATTAATATAAATTAGAACGATTCCAAAGGCCCCTCTAAGAACTGGGCGATTTCTTAAGTTATCCATATAAATTAGAACGATTCCAAAGGCCCTCTAAGAACTGAGCGATTTCTTAAGGTATCAATATAAATTAAAATTTATCAGACATACCTCTTTTTTTTATATCAGATGTCTAAAGAAAATTATGACAATAACACAAGAAAACAAACTTTGGATGTATCCCACATGGAATTTTTCACAGCAAACTGATCTTCAGGTCCATGTAAAAAATAAAATGACGAAATCTCTTTTTAAAAATTCAAATTAAGCAATTACTACTGAAGGAAATTTATGTTGGAGAGGATATCAAGAAAAAACGTTTTTTGTGGAGCTAACTGTTTGTAATTAAGGGCGATAAAAATTCTAAACCTAATTATTATTATTATTATTATTATTATTATTATTATTATTATTATTATTATTTAAAAATTCAAATTAAGCAATTACTACTGAAGGAAATTTATGTTGGAGAGAATATCAAGAAAACCGTTTTTGTGGAGCTAACTGTTTGTAATTAAGGGCGATAAAAATACTAAACCTAATTATTATTATTATTATTATTATTATTATTATTATTATTATTATTATTATTATTATTATTATCATAATTATTATTATTATTATTATTATTATTATTATTATTATTATTATTATTATTATTATTATTATTATTAAAACTTTACCAAGAAACATCCCATTCAAGTAATACATCCAATTAACTTCAGGAGCCATTCCTTAGGCTATAAAGAACCAACTCCAGTTATCGAGAAAGCAGTAAAAAAAAAAAAAAGATCAAATTCCGAAGATAATGACTTTCATTCTTCAGCGATGAACGTCCAACGAACTCTGTGGGAGAAAAATGCTGATGGAATTTCCGAAAATAAGTTGGACCTACATGCCAGCTTTCCCAATTCTTGAAGAGGAAACTTTTGTTACGCCGAGAACATATTTTAAAAGTGAGCGAAAAAATGTGAGAGGACATTTTCTTAAAAAAAAAAAAAAAAAAAAAAATGAATGAATGCATTGGAAATTATTGTTGCCGTCGACTCTCTTTTGTTTTCTAGTAAACTTCAGTGGAGAAGTACAGAGAAGTTTCTTAAGAACAATAATCGACAATTTCGAATACATACTTTAAGGTTATTTGGAAATAAACTTGCGTTATTAACTTTAAGGTTATTTAGAAATAAACTTGCGTTATTAACTTTAAGGTTATTTAGAAATAAACTTGCGCTATTAACTTTAAGGTTATTTTCAAATAAACTTGCGTTATTCTGATTCTCCTCTGAACTAGGTACTCGAACACTGAAATCTAATAATGCACGACAAGTAATACATAATTTTTAGATATGTTTATGCAATTACGTAGACCACCTTAAAGATATGTAAAACTTTCTAAAATTCTCTGAATGGGAAAAATATAGGAAATATTCCTCTCATTCCCTTCAGAGAATGAGCAAAAAATAAACCTCTCTCTCTCTCTCTCTCTCTCTCTCTCTCTCTCTCTCTCTCTCTCTCTCTCTCTCTCTCCACGGAACTGAAAAGGTAAAGGCGCGAAACTTAATTAACTGTATTTCCACTCTTTACTCGCCATTTGCCTTTTGTACTCGCCTATATCCTCTCTATTATTCTTTCTTTGCCCCGCACATACATTAAATCCCCACCACTCTTTGGCCCTGGATTAATTCCTAAGCTTTTTTTTTTCACCACTCCCTCTTCGGCACCCATTCTTTCTCGAGCCGCGGTTTCTATTTTTATAAAGCCAGGTAATCTACCGCAAACAACGCAACGTATAATTCCTGTCTCTTTTTCAACAGCATTTTTTAGAACAACTTCATTATGTCTCTGAAAACTGTACCAGTTCTGGAACTGGAACAGGAATGTAAATTTTAGGCCAAAGGCCAAGCGCTGGGACCTACGCGGTCAGTCAGCGATGAAAATAGTGTTCATACAACTGTTAGGAGAGGGTGAAAAGCAAGATGAGAGAAAGAGAATATGAATGGAGGTACAGTAAAATGAATGGAAGGGGGTTGCAACTAGGGGCCGAAGGGACGCTGCAAAGGACCATACGTAATGCCTACAGTGCACCGCGTGAGGTACACTGACGGCTGTACCCCCTACTACGGGGTACATCAGTGCTGAAATAACATTAAGGTCGCACATACGTAGATGTATTTCTCGTTACCTTCCATTTCAGTAACTTTCATTACTCGTTTACCAAAAGGCACGCTCTGGTATTAACACACTTAATTTCGGCAAGTGTCATGACCCAATTAGCATGGGAAAGATACAACGCTCTGCAACACTCAAGCAACAAAGGTTAATTTTACTGCTGATTTAGAAGTTTCCTTAAGTTATTAGCATTAAGATTGCTCTAAGATTAAGGAACTCTTAACTAGCAATAGTCATAGTCACTTTAGCACAGGGTATGCGACGGAGAGTTAAGTAAAGCTTTAGTAGCAGTAGGCGCCCTCACTTGTGTTTTGGGAACTTCAGTCGATGACACTTCCATGTTTTATTGTGGCTCTCTGTTTCTCTCAAGGGCCACTATTTGCCTTTATATAGTACGATGCAGAGCTAAATAAAAATAAATCGTAAACGTCCCAAGTTTAGTTTCAGAAACTTTTACCACGCGTTTTCTCTGTGATGGCGGTGATCCAATTCGTTAAAGGCCCCTCGCTACATCAAGGAACAATTATCTACGTTTCATGGTACATATGTCAAAGAAATAGATAACTCGGTGGACTCTGACATCAGAAAGTGTCAGGTGAAATATATATAAAAAAAAAAAACTAGGGGAAGGCGAGTCACCCCTGATAAAAGCGGAAGCTTGAACGTTCTCTGAATCTCAGTTTTTTTTTTTTTATAAACCACACCTTTGAAGTATGGTTCGAACAACAATAGGTCACAATGGGTTGCGAAACTAACGAAGGTCGAGGCTATGCAATGGTTGTCGACGATTGCAATCATGAACATCGAACCTCTATTTTTTTTTCTTTTTTTTTTTTACCTGCTAAAAAGGTGGTGTTCATCAACTCGGTCAGCACTGAAGCCATGTGCTATGCAGGATTATGGAAAGAGGCAATGCTCCACTTAAAGGATGAACGCTTTTTATAGAACCTTAATCCCGCTACTGCAGATATTGGCACGTCGTTCGTTTTCGCAAGCGAATTGTGTCAGCAATCAAAAGGCCAAAATGTGAGTAAAAAAAAGTATCATAACGCAATATGTAAAACTTGTTGTGATGCCTGATGGTTCTAACGGTCTAACCGAAGTGTCAATCTATCAAAACGGAAAATATTAGTTTAACAGAATTACATATACAATTTTCGATTTCCTGCTGAATAACACCTTGAAATCGTATTATAGACGTAAACGTACAACTGGCGCAACAAAGGCAATGCAATTAAAAATCCAAAAAGAAAGAATATCAATTTTCCTATCTCAGTATTTTTCGTGAAGTTTATAAACACTTCAGTTCCACCAAAAATTAGCTTATAGAATTTCTGTGTTAAAGAACTGAACAGAAATAAAAACAAATCCCCACAATGCTTGCATGACTTGTTCCCTACCAATTGCAAATCATGCGAGCGGCGCAAAAATAAAAATTGTAGCAACTCATTTTTTGAAATCATGCAAATTTGAATGCATTATTCAGTGGTTTTATCGTCAATATATATATTAACTCAAAAAATACAAATGAAAATCCCTGGTAAATGAATCGCCACTTATCACAACACAAATAAAATCTTACCACTTTGAGACACATTATTCCTTCAACAAAAGGCGAACCAACTCACCTGAAAAAAAAAATTGGAGAAATTAAACGATTCCATCCATACTTCACAACTCCCTGACTGTCATATAGCTAACAACATTACATAAAAGGCAAACACTCCCATACACGTCAGGCCCTTGACCATTCCCCCCTCTACCCCGCCTCCGTATCTGTTTGCTTCTCCCTCCTGACAAGTCCCTCCCATGAAAATCCTTCCATCACACCTACAGTAAGTTACTTCCTCCCACCTTCAGTACAACACACGTTCCCTCTTTCTACACAGGGACCAGGCCAGAACTTCACGCTTCACTCAGCTACACTAAATGGATTTGAATATTTCCCCTGTCGCTTACATATTTCGCTGGTCCACTCTGTAACCTGATAAAACTGCCTACATTAAGCAGTTTCCCTTTTGTGACTATGATCTAGATTCTCAGAGGGAGTGCCGCTTGAAAAAGCAATATATAAACTACAAATCTCAGAAATAACATGACTGACTCTTTCAGGTATGGCTAACCTTGCGTTATTTGTTATAAAAATTGTGATCACTGCAATTGTTGTTGTTTAAAGCAAGACCAAGACAACTTGAAAAGGCAAAGTATTATCCCCATTGGGGTCTGATAAAGCAATATATATATATATATATATATATATATATATATATATATATATATATATATATATATATATATATATATTATATATATATATATATATATATATATATATATGTGTGTGTGTGTGTATGTATGTATGTATGTATGTATGTATGTATGTATGTATGTATGTATGTATGTATGTATGTATGTATGTATGCATGTATGTATGTATTTATATACAAAAAACTGCAAGTTGAGGAGAAAAAAGCATAGCCATGATACTTACAAAACGCTGATACATAAAGGCAATTTTTTTCATGTACGTCAATCAATAAATAAAAAAAACAGGAATGCTTTTTATATGCAAAATAGCTACCAGCTGAAAGAGCATCAGTGCAATTTATCCTACTGACGCTTATATTCTTAAAGCTTTAATGAAGACTGTAGCATTACCGCGCGTTTGTGTGAATGACATATTCAGAATAATAATAATAATAATAATAATAATAATAATAATAATAATAATAAAATTCAAGGAATTATGAAATATTTTTCCAAGGCATAATGATTCATTTTTCTAACATCTAAAACTTAAGTTTTTGACGGCATAAACTATAATTTTCATTGTTATGTTTCAAGATTGCAAAACTCATCTGGGACGAAAGCAAAACTTTTTTGAACTACATAACATTTTAAAAACTAATTCCCGTTGAAGAGGCAATAATTCTTGACCTACATAACATTTTAAACACTAATTCCCGCTGATGAAAGCAACAATTTTTGAGCTACATAACATTTTAAAAACTAATTCCCGCTGAAGAAAGCAACATTATTTTAAGGGAACATTTTAAAAACAAATTCCCGCTAAAAGAAAACAATATTTTTTTCAACTAAATAACATTTTAAAAACTAATTCTCACTGAAGAAAGCAACCATTTTTTAACTAAGCATTTTAAAAATTAATGCAACCTGAAGAAAGCGAAATTTTTTTACTAAATAACATTTGAGAAACTAATTCCCGCTGAAAACATCCTGTTTTTAACTAAACATTTGAAAAATTAATTCAAGCTGAAAAAACATTATTTTTTTTAATTAATGGACATCAAACGACTTGCCTGACATCTTGGGAGCTTTTGGTGGGGGAATCGTGGTGGCTGTTGGTGAGAAGCTCCCCCCCCCCAAAAAAAAGTCTTCGTCAAGGTATTTATGATAATTTTTTCAACATACTTCAAACCCTTTGTATTATAATTTTTTTTGGGGGGTGAAGGGGCCAAGGAGTCTCCCGAAAATAAGTACGCTAAACGGAAAATTCGGGAAAAGTTGTAATAAAAAGTTTCTTTTTCAAAGGTGACAAAAAAAAAAAGCTATCAACAAACGAAGCACTTCATAGCAGTGCCCCCTTATTAAGAAAAGCAAATTACCGGTAAATATTGCCTGAATTTTTCCAGTTCATTATATTTACCACAACATAACACAATAGAAAAATTAAATTTCTTTGGAAGAATAAGTAGTCACTAAAGTTTACCAAAAATGAAAACATATCAATCTTACAACGTTTACTACAATGAACTAAACGTAAAAACATAATTTCAATTTCATTATAATAATGTTTCAATCCTTCCTCAGTTCATTTTGAGTTTCAATTGCAGTTCAGTTTCTATTATTACTTTCGCTCTCCTTTCATCCTACTCGAACTGTATATCAATGTTAAGATACAGAAATAAACAGGTAATTTCACAGGAGTTTACTGCACAAAAAAATTGTTACTTTTATGGTGAAGAACCAGAAAGTTCCCAGGACACAGAATAAGACAATGAAGTAGTACAGACTCCATTTTAAAGGTCCACAGGCCAAACATTACATTAAGACAAACACGAATAAATTCCCTTTCAGAGATTCTGGATATCAAAAGAAAATATCCTACAGACAGAGGTGTTCATTTCTTTTCAGGATAGGTACAAGGTTCATTTCGGCTTTCCCTAGACGGAAAATGATATTTTCATTAAAATAAAGAAATGCATAGTTCATTTCAAAGGCTGCTACGCGAAAAATTGTATTATTCGGATGAGGAGCAAAACCCAAGTTTCTGTCACGTATCTGAACGCACTAACGAGGGGATTTCTGCCTAAATGCCGAAGATTCCGGTCGAAGGAAAGTGGTCCTCGCAACGCCCCAAAAAGGTCTGGATCACTAACACATTTCAGAAATGCTGAGGACGGGGTTTATGCAGCTAATGACGGAGGAGTGAGAAAAGAATGCGGAATGTCATAGGGGTGAAATTTCTATTTTTTTCATAAGAAAAATGACACTTAAAAATATTTTATCACAGAGGAGGTGCAGACCTCTAAAGCTCATGAGACCAATTTTTATATATCTGAGTCTAATAGTTGCTTGGTGAACAGAAAAAAAATAAAAAGATATGAAACAATTTAAATTGCCAGATTCACATAGCGTGGAAGCTACAGTGTTGCTGATATCAATTAACATATTTGTGAATGTGACGGAGACACATGAACATAAAAATAATGTGAAAATGGAAATAAAAGAAAATCAATTTTATAAAAATGTCAAAACATGGAAGCTTCAGGCCTCTAATGTTTGACGTAGAAACAACAATTTTTTTAGTAATATGACAGAGACGTAGAGAATACAAGATAATAAAATAAAAAAAGAAACGGAAAGTGCTGAATATGACAGAAACGTAAAGAATAAAAGATAAGAAGAAAGAAACAAAAAGTATTCATCAGGATTTCATCAAGCAAGACTCTACAGGTCCGTAATGCTTGCGATACCAATCAAAACAACTCTTGAAAACTGACGGACTGATAAAATGAAATAAATGAAATTAACGAAGAAATGATGAAGCTTGATCAAACTTTCATATAATGAAAGTTATAGGTTCCTAATGAATAAGGATGAAGTTGGTTAAGTTATTACTGAAGGAGGACGAAGCCTAACTTTTACCTACAAAGGGAAGTTCTCTAAGTAACCAAAATGAGCTATTAAAAGAGGCAGAACTGAGCTGATTGTTTTATTTTTTCACAGGGCATACGAAAGCAGTACTTAAGTCAGTAACGTAATTTTTCAGTAGTCACGTCAAGGAAAGGTATAGCACTGATATATAACGAAAGATTGAAGAAATGAATGAACAATCAACTTTTAAATTGTCAGTAAAATTAAAAACGAAAATATAACTAACAACCAAATTCACTACAAACAAATACAGTACTATTAAACTGTCCTTTCAACATCAACAGCTGACACAGGATAAAGATCTCTCTCTCTCTCTCTCTCTCTCTCTCTCTCTCTCTCTCTCTCTCTCTCTCTCTCTCTTTCACTTTTTCTGCCTGCCAAAAAAACAAGCAAACAATTGTTGGATTTCTTCCTGAAATTGACGGCCGAGAAAAAAAAAAAACAGATCTTTCACCCAGTGTCCCCAACGACATTGATAGATGGCCTAATGTGGTTAACTCTCTCTCTCTCTCTCTCTCTCTCTCTCTCTCTCTGTAGCTCTCTTCTGTTGCTAATGGATTTGAAGATAGAAGCACGAAGCCCAACTGTGCTTTTATTATTCCGCTTTCTCCCCGTTTCTCGACTTTCTTTTTGTGTTGCTAATGGTCTTTCTACTCTTCTCTCTTCTAATATTCTATCTCTGTCTTTAGTTCTGAATGACTCTAAACATTTTTTTCTTTTATATTTCTTGTTCGCCATTTACTTCATTTTGGTTTCTACGCTTTACTGGGACGTCCTTCTTTTAAATTTGTCATTCTTTCTTTCTCTCTTAACACAAGTTGAAACACTTTTAGTAACAGAAAAAACCGCAATGTTACATTACTACAAATAATCATTATAAATGATGATGATGATGATGATGATGATGATGATGATGACGACGATAAGGAGGAGGAGGATGATGATGGCGAGGATGAGGAAGAGGAAGAGGAAGAGGAAGAGGAAGAGGAAGAGGAGGAGGAGGAGGAGGAGGATGGTGATACATATATTTACATATAATATATATATATATATATATATATATATATATATATATATATATATATATATATATGACTGTGTGTGCGTATCTATAAGTAATAAAATACATATTAATAAAAACAGCCGAAACCCCATATTTAAGGACCTTCTTGAACGAGGTTGAAAAACACACACAAACAGGAGTATACAGTACTTTTACTCACTCATTCATCCGCAACCTTAGTCCCACATAAATCACCCAAGAGGGGCGTAGGACTCTTCCACTGATGATGCGAGATGGGTAATGAGAACTCTGTTATCCTATTCATTAATGATGTAATCCTGATGCTTGTTCCTCCTCACAGAAGTGGATTACGTCTGATCTCTCACTGCACGCAAAGGAGACAAATATGCTCAGAGAGTAATAACGCACTCGCGTGGCAAATAAAAACATACTCGTATCTTCGTCTTGAAAGAAACGAACGTTAAATTTCTGCTTACAGGTGATTTGCGTCAGCAGAGTAAGGCCGTATTCGTTAGCAAATGAGCACATGTAGTCATTTACATTGCATAATTTACTAATGAGAACAAGATAAGAACACCGCAATAAAGGCAATTACATAACTTTCATTAGCGAGAACTCTTTCACATACGTCTCACACACAAACACAACGTGCAGTGGACAGACACACACACGCACACACACAAAGAATGTGAGTCTTGAAAACCATGCCAATCTTCCCAGGAAGAAAGAGGGCGTGGGCGGATTCGATAAACAGAAGTGATTGGCTGTTACGTAGAACGAGCATCGTAACCAGACGCGTTAACTTCTTGAGCCGGGTCCAGGATATCGAATAAACGAGGCTAACAAGAAGAGGCCGAAGGAAGGAAGGAAGGAAGAAAAGAACGAGGGAAGGGCAAGAGCGTAAGTCGAGGATTGGTAGGAGGAAGGAAGGAAGAAAGGGGCTAGGATGACTATTCCTCAGCAGCAGCAAGAGTGCGACTGCTTGGAAGAGGAAAAGGTTTGAGCAGGCAATGAAAAGGAAGAAAGGAAATAAGATCCAATCTTGATAATAAGGGCTTGGAAGAAGCTCCGTTCTAATATGCAGGACACTCATAAAACGTAGGGACGACAGAACGAGGAAGAACACAAGAACAGCGACCTAGGACAGGAAAAAAATAACACGAAGGGAAGGAACAAAAGACTAGCGAGGAGGATCCATCCTAAAGCCAAGTAGGACCAGAAGGAAAGGAAAAGAGATACAGGAAGAGAGGAGGATGATAAAAAAGGATAACATACTACATCCTGAGGCTCAGCCAAAGAAAAAGATGAGAAAGAGGATAAGAAAGGAAGATCCATTTAAAAGCTACGCAAAGAAAGACGAGGAGAAGAATACCATGGAAGACACGGAAAAGCGAGGAAGATTTAACCTGGGAAATGTTTACAAGAACAAGGCAAAAAGCAAGATGAGGAGGTGAATCGATGAGAATAAAAAAAAAAAAGCTGAAAACGACAGATGAGGAAGATTAAATGTAAGACAAAACCGAGAGGAAATGGAAAAAACGGATGGAGGAACGCCATAGAAGATAATACTGCACGTCAATGTTGTAGGTTTTTTATTTAATTTATTAACAGCAGTAATTGCTATTTATAAATAAAATTTGCAGGAATACAAAAACATTTTAGTAGGAGAGGTGGAAAAAAGGTGGGAGGAGAACTGCGGAAAACAACGCCGCGGTGAACTGGACGCCCAGTCTCTTGTAAAAAGACTTGTTGAGGAACTACGAACATATTTTATGATGTCCCTTCTATGTCAACGGTTTTAAGAGAAGTCTTGTCAAGTTCAGTCAGAATTTACTGACTCATTATTCATTCTGTTCAGGTTGTTTTTCATAAAGCTGACCTTATGCCATGTCTCCCTTACCTTCCCGATCCCCTACCTACCCCACCCCACCCAGGGCGGACAAACAGGTTTGCAAGAGGATGGTGGATGTCATGTCTCCCTTACCTTCCTGATCTCCTACCTACCCCAAACCACCCAGGGCGGACAAACAGGTTTGCAGGAGGATGGTGGATATGTCATGTCTCCCTTACCTTCCCGATCCCCACTGACCCCACCCCACACAGGGCGGACAAACAGGTTTGCAGGAGGAAGGTGAATATGTCATGTCTCCCTTACCTTCCCCTGACCCCCTACCTACCCAGCTCCTACCCAGGGCAGACAAACAGATTTGCAGGAGGAGGGTGGATGTGTCATGTCTCCTTACCTTCCCGATCCTCCTACCTACCCCGCTCCTACACAGGGCGGACAAACAGGTTTGCAGGAGGATGCTGGATATGTCATGTCTCCCTTACCTTCCCAATCCCCATACCTATGCCGCCCCCACCCGGGGCGGACAAACGGGTTTGAAGGAGGAGGGTGGATGTGTCGTGTCTCCCCTACCCTCCCAATCCCCTACCTACCCCGCCATATCTGGGTTGTTATAGAAGATTTATAACTGTAGAACTGGTCGGGTATTACGTATACGTATATCTACAATTTAACACGGTTATGAGATACATGAATGCGAGGTGAGTGCGTGTGATTATTCATGAATTTTGATAATCAGCTTTGTTACAATATGATTAGAGTTACGGCATCTCCGGTTTAAAATTTAAGAAACACATAGCAAATGGAATTATCTTCTAACTTACCCTCTGAATCCTAATGAGGAATATATATATATATATATATATATATATATATATATATATATATATATATATATATATATATGTGTGTGTGTGTGTGTGTGTGTGTGTGTGTGTACTGTATATATACATATATATATCATTTTTATATATACACTTATATTTACATACATACAAATAGAGAGTTACAAGAAATTTCAAAAGAAAACTTAAGAGACGAATTCTACTTGCCTACCGAGAGAGAGAGAGAGAGAGAGAGAGAGAGAGAGAGAGAGAGAGAGAGAGAGAGAGAGAGAGAGAGAGGAAATTCAAAAGAAACCTTGAGACGAATTCTTCTTACCTTTGCCTAGAGAGAGAGAGAGAGAGAGAGAGAGAGAGGGGAAAATTCAAAAGAAACCTTGAGACGAATTCTTCTTACCTTTGCCGAGAGAGAGAGAGAGAGAGAGAGAGAGAGAGAGAGAGAGAGAGAGAGAGAGAGATGGGGAATTTCAAAAGAAAACTTAAGAGACGCGTATTTCTTGCCTATACCCAACCTTTGCGTGTATAGTCTCACTAAACGTCGGCTCTGGGAAACTCAACAGAAGTAATTTGTGGCTCTTTTCGGGTGAGTTTTGTTTCCCGTCAAACTGATGGTCGTCCGTCTCACTTACTTCAGGGCGTTTTTTCACCTCGCCACGATTTGGAGCAAGGGGGAGGGGATGGGGGGGATGATTAGTGGGATTAAAGAGAACAAGACGAAGGGATGGGTCGTTGTTTTGAAAGTGTAAGATAAAGACATATATATATATATATATATATACATATATATATACTATATATATATACACATATATTTATAAAAGTGTATATATATATATCTATATATATACTGTCTGTATATATATATATATATATATATATATATATATATATATATATATATATATATACTGTCTATATATATATGTATATATGCATACGAGTATATATATGTATATATAAATGTGTATTTATTTATGTATGTGTCAATGTGCTACCAACCCATAACATGAGAAAACGGTTGAAAGCACGACAAATGTTACAGCCATGAATAAAAAAAGCATTAATCGTACTTGAAACAAGCCTTTGCTGACTGGCGCAAGCAAAGATAAGTCAAAAAAAGCCCGGAGTCAAGCATAGAAATTTAAATATGCTTACAACGGTGTCTATTTACATAATCATACACATATATAACCGTATGTGTGGAGGGAATAAGTAGACTATAAGATGCACGCGCAAGCATAATGTCACGCGAGCACATTTTCTTGCAGCTTTTAGCGTTGTGCCTCCCGATTTTGTTCCCTCTAGCCAAAATATTTTCAGATACTGGAGAAAATGACAGTCACGCATGTTCATTAAAGGTAATCTCCTATACACACGAACGAACGCGTGTTACTGAAATTCAGCTCCCCCCCAAAAAAAATACTGGCTGCTTAGCGGAAGGTTTTTTGCCAAAATGCCGAGAAGCGTAAGACAAACAGTGCTTGTGCACATCGCTGCCGTATGAATTCAGACTGGAAAATGTCCAGAAAGACATTAAATCACTCCAAAAAAATAATAATTATTAACATCAACCCAGGAGGCCGAATCACCCGGGATATCCAGAATTCTGGGTTGGCGGTTGGCGCCGAGGTCACAAACCTGGAGGTGACCCGGGACAGTGATTCTAACTAATGGAGCCTCGGCCTGTGTAAACGGATTCACTCAAACGGTCGGAAGTGGCGTTCTGCCCTAAGAGCCTACAGTAGGCTTTTCAGAGCGCCTATTTTGCATGCCATTTGCATCGCGCGGATGGAGAAGCGATTAAGAAAAATGAATGGGCCTCTTTTCCGTCTTCATTAGGGGGTAGTTCCCCTCTATCAAAGGGGAGATCTGGTGATGAGTATTTCTCTCCCCCTCCTTCTCCCCTGTTCTTTTTTTTTTATGCTTTATTCCCTTTTTAAAACTCTTCAGCTGAGGTTCTCTCAACTGAACTTTGATTTGGCGAGACTTTCTTCCTTCTTTTTAAAATTGTCCATTTTCCTCCATTTGAATAAATCGATCGAATTATCGTTTCTCTTTTGCGAAGACTCTTTCAGCCATTTTCACCATCTCCACTTTCATAAGTCAGTGCGTGACCTCGGTTTTCCATCCACTTTTGCCATTGTAACTTTTTGACGTCTTTTCAAATTTACTATCTCTCTCATCATTCACTTGCCTCTGCTATTTTTCTTCAGCAGCTTCTGTTATTTCTACTTCCCTGTCTCTATCACATTTATTCCATTCTTTCCCTCGTCTAAGCTATTTTTTATTTGTTTTACAATTATCGTTTCAATTTCTTAATTTTATCTATTTTAATCTCCCTCCTTCTATCCATCTTTGAGCTTCAGCATCTCCAAAGACGAATGCTACAGTGCCTGTTGCTTTGCTTTGTTTTTAAAGTCAGTTTCGTTTTGATAACAGTTTACTGGTGGAAGAGTTATTCAGTACATGGGCAGACCCATCTCGGGTAAACTTTCATACACTTATAAAAAAAAAACATCGAAAACCAAGCCTGAAAGTATTATGACACGTTAAAAAAATTTAAAATAGAAATTAAAAATTAAATAAAAAAATAAAATTAAATTTAAGAAATAAAATATAATAAAAAAAAACTGACACCTTTAAAAACTCAATACAACTAACTTTCTAACTCGAGGGTATGTACAACTGAACAGGAACAGGGGGGAGTTGGGGGTTGGGGGCGGTTATTAGGACCAAACGAAGGAGGTATTCCCAGACAGTGATTTCAATCTGAAGCCTCATATAAACGGATTCACTCGAAACACTCGGAAGTGTTTCCATGCTCTAGAAGCCTGTACACAAAAGCTTTCAAGATCGCCAGTTATGCATGTCATTTGCATCACGCGGATGGATGAGAAGCAATAAAAAAAAGAAACGAAATGACCTGTTTGCTGTCTTCATTAGGGTTTTTCCCTTCTCTCAAAGGGGTGTGTAGTTAATGAGCATCTTCCCCTATTTTCAGTTCGTTAGAGTTATAAACAGCGTTACCATTTTATATTCTCGATCATAATTCTGTTGATGTTACGCTTGAGAGTAACTTCCACTTATTAGCGCTTCGCTTTTGTCTTGCGAGGCTTTTATAGAATTTCCTACCGTCGTCATTTCATATAGTTTATAGGAGATTTCATTTCATTTTCCTAGTACCTGTCTATTTCTATTCTCTCCCCTTTGTTATTCACATTCCCTCAGCTCTCATTTTTAATATTTGACGTTTCGTTTTTCCTTGGAAATATGTCATTTTTTTTTATTATCGACCCTTGTTATTTAATTTACATCACTTACCTTTTTTTTTACTTTCTAGCACGTCATTTTCATTTTTATGTCAGTCAATTCAGTTTCAGTAATTCTATTACTTCACTTCCCGACTTTTATAAAACGATTGTAAATTTTTTCTAATTTTCCCACTTTCATTCCCTGTTTGTGACATGTTTTCTTCCTGAATTTTTCCAATATCACTTATTTATTTCTCCTTTCGTAATTTGCGACTTCATTTCCTCTCTCTCTCTCTCTCTCTCTCTATCTCTATATTTCTCTCTATCTATATCTATATATATATATATATATATATATATATATATATATATATATATATACATATATATATAATACAACATAAAATACATTACACATATTGTTTCGCATATATATATATATATATATATATATATATATATATATATATATATATATATATATATATATATATATACATGACATTCTCTGCTCATCCCCAAACACTATCATTTTCCAATTTCCCCCTTCAACATCGCAACGAAATCCATCACCTTCAGTAAACACACCTTGCTTACCTTTTTCCCTCTGTGTCCATTTGTTTCCAATAATCTTAACGCATAACTTCCCTTTCATTTTTCTATTCTCCAAGTTTTAAGCTGTGTTCCCTTCCTCGTACGTATCTGCTTTTTCTCAATTTTCCTGAGAGCTATCTGCAAAACCTGCATTGGTATTCGATATTATATTTCATATAAATGAGTTATATTTTGCCCTTTTGAAGACGAGAGAGAGAGAGAGAGAGAGAGAGAGAGAGAGAGAGAGAGAGAGAGAGAGAGAGAGAGAGAGAGAGAGAGAGAGAAAACTATGAAAGAAGAGAGAATTAATGAAACATAGAGAAAGAGAGAGAGAGAGAGAGAGAGAAAGAGAGAGAGAGAGAGAGAGAGAGAGAGAGAGAGAGAGAGAGAGAGAGGAAAACTATGAAAGAAGAGAGAATTAATGAAACATAGAGAAAGAGAGAGAGAGAGAGAGAGAGAGAGAGAGAGAGAGGAAAACAATGAAGGAAGAGAGAATCAATGAAAAACAGAGAGAGAGAGAGAGAGAGAGAGAGAGAGAGAGAGAGAGAGAGAGAGAGAGAGAGAGGAAAACCATAAAGGAAGGGAATATCAATGAAAACTGAGAGAGAGAGAGAGAGAGAGAGAGAGAGAGAGAGAGAGAGAGAGAGAGAGAGAGAGAGGGAATTTAATTTTTATCCTTCGTAAAGCAATAGGGAGTTTTTCTTTAAACGTGGGGTGAATGCTAATACTGCTTAATCACAGATGACTGAAAGTATTGATTTTAGGGGAAATGAACTTTTTTCTTTTCTTTTTTACTCGTTTATCAACTTTAAATGACTGCTTCATCAACAAGAATCTAGAGGGTTCGAGGTGAAAGGGCCGATAATAATAATAATAATAATAATAATAATAATAATATTTAATAATAATACACACACAGTAGTAGTTACTACTACTATTATTATTATTATTATTATTATTATTATTATTATCATTATTATTATTATTATTATTATTTGTAGAAGCAGCAGTGGTAGTAGTATTAGTAGTAGTAACACTAAATAACTATCATTATCCTAACAATAACAACGCCAATCATAATAACAATGTTCGGAGAGCGATTTTCGTTAGTAGAATTTCATTGTATTTTACAGTATTTGTTATAAAAGTAACACAAGTATGATCTTTAAAAAAAAACTGTCAATTAATAACGTGAACACACGATCCTGAACATTTCAATAATAACAAATCATTAATCAACAATTTTTGTCGTTCAATAACAACAAAAATCACGATAACAGCATCTATTACCGATTCATTATCACGAGCATGAATGCACAGGGTTACTAAATTCTGCCATCAAATTAAGTTTACCGGATTATTAAAAAAAATACTTGTTTTAGAGTCTGAATTTCTGATTCTATTTGGGACGCAGGCGGCGCCATTTTTAAAATGACAAAGCAGAGGATGTTCCGATATTCATTACATGAAATGGCACTCATCAATTCTACTTTGGCGTCATGAAAATTCTGTTATTGAAAATGCGCGCACCGCTCGCGCTGGCCATCCATACCATTATGTAAAAACAAAAAAATTGATAGGAATTATTATGGAATAAACGTGCAGTAATACAGATTTTATGCCTCTGTTAACGATTAGTAAACATTCATATTAATACAGTTTGAGTACTGTAGCCCCACCAGCAATAGTCATGGTAGAATTGAAATGCTGAAATGCATTAATATATACACATACAGACACACACTATATATATATATATATATATATATATATATATATATATATATATATATATATATATATATATATATATATTATATATACTGTGACTGTGACTGTATACATATATGCATACATATATACGTATGTAAACACACATGTATATGTAAATATATATATATATATATATATATATATATATATATATATATATATATATATACTATATATATGTGTGTATGTATGTATATATATACATATATATATCACAAACAAATGTGTATAATTCTATACAAACATACCCACAACACACACACGCACACACACACACTTGCATACGGAAAAACAAATAGGTGGTCAGGTTCGACGCTCTCAATTCCACTCTCAATGCCCTCTACGTACGGGAGTTTTATTGTACCGCTAAAATCCCTTTTGTTATTATCCCCAAGGCTTCGAAAATATATTTTGTTGGCTTTGCTGATGGCTTTTCCGATAACGTACGTGGTGTAGAGTAGCTGGGAGGCTTGCTTTCAGATGAGAGCGAATTCTTTGCCTAAGTAGCTTGAGAACGGAATTCTTAGCACTCCTTAGAAAAATTTACTAGCTGCCGCAGTCTTTAAAGAAGTGTCATGATAGCTGCGAAAATGAATATAGGAAATAAAGAAGGAGGTTTTTTTTAACACGGTGAAACTGTACCTTGATGATTCCCTTTTTGGTATATCTAACAAGGCTTGTTTTTCCATCCGTTCTACATTAAGTTTTAGATTTCATACTGTGAACAAGCTAAGTTAGTTTATTTAAACAAAAATTAAATACCCCCAGCTACCATCCTTAAATATGAAAACGTCATCGACGTATCGCAGATAGGAAATATTTTCAGTTTCAAAGTAATTCATAAACAGATTGGCTAAAATGGACGCTAATGGGCTTCTCATCATGCTACAACCTGATTTCTGTACGCAAAAAATCTCCTTTGACAGAAAACGTGTTATTACTTAATCAGCTTGACTAACTTTATTGTTTTTTTTTAACCCCCAAAGGAAACTGATTTTTAAGGGGTTAATTTTTCATTTAAGAAATTCAGTACGTAGTTCATCGAAACCTTTGTGAATAATTCCTCGGCCAGACTGAGGAAATTTATACTGTTTACTGGAATATTTAATCTACTGAATATCTGAAGTCTCTGCATCACTTATACGAGCGTCAGAGAAATTAACTACAAAGGTCGACAGCGAATCCGCCGACCATTCTTATAAATTCAACATGAGGAAGCATTTATCTGAAATGACAGGGCTGGAGGAAACACTGTCCTAGTGGATTTTGGAGAGTCCGTAGGGTTAATTACTTTGAAAGTTTCAAAGAATGTATTGCCATACTTTACTATAAACGCAGCTCTCGTTACACATGGAAAAAGTCATACTTTTAGCGCATGATTACAGTAGCTTGCGTCTCAAAGACAAACCCATGTTCTCTGCAAACAGATCAGTTTTTACGTTATACATAATCAGCCCTATATTTATCTCACACTAATCAATGCATATATTTATCTATACACTATTATATATATATATATATATATATAATATATATATATATATATATATATATATATATATATATATATATATATATATTTATACATACAATATTTATGTATGTATATACATAAATATATATATATATATATATATATATATATATATATATATATATATATATATATTATATATATGTATGTATGTATGTATGTATGTATGTATGTATGTATGTATGTATATGTGTGTGTACAACTGGAAAAGAACGAAACATAGCGTGAACACCACACATACGTAATGCTGCATCTAAAAATACAAGGGTAAAAATACACAACTGTTTTATCAAAGTGATACATTTCAATGAAAGGCATTATGGAGATGAGAAACCTGTCATAAACTAATAAAGCTCCCCATAAACAAACTCTATCATCACTCACAACCTCGTTATTCATCATGGACTTGGCAGATTACGCTGATATGACGATACATTTCGCGAATGGCGCCGATCTCCGAATTATGAACCGCGGATGACTGGTCGACCCAGGCGCAACAGTTTTCCGTGTCACGTCGATTCGTTGTCCCCGCAAAATGACGAAATAAATGAACATCGCTTTTCTGCCGAATAAGAGCAGGCCCCTTGTGCAGTTCGATAATGAACACTGCCCACACTTTATATTCCTATTTTCGGATACAGGACATTTGGCTAAGTGCAAAGTTACTCAGTTCAGAGCCGAAAATGAGCTAGCCCCTTACGAAATTCAAAGTTACTAAATTAAAATCAGTAAATTAAAATCCCCAATACTTCTGGATCTTCCCTCGTGATCAAGTTATTCCCTTCATTAAAACTCTATTCGCGTTTATTCGTCTCTCGATTGTCTTACTGAGTGTTGTGAGGACTGCAAGTTTATCGTACGTCAATGGCGTCGTCTTAATTACAGTAATATTCAAACAGGAAATGGAATGGAAAATAAAATTTAGGCCAAAGGCCAAGCGATGAGACCTATGAGGCCCCCTCAACGCTGAAGGGGAAACTGAGAGTAAGAGGTTTTAAAGGTTTAACAGAATGATACCCTCGCATTTGCACTAAGAAACAAATGTTATGAGAGGGTGAAAAGTAAGATGGAAGAAAGATCATATGAACGGAGGTACAGTAAAAGGCATGAATCTTTGGCCGAATACTGGTCAATCGTACGAAGCACTGGTTAGAACTACCAATTCATCAACTTTTCTTCAACCTGTCTCTGATCTGTATGCGACAAGTTACCGACGTGTTTGTGACATGTTTTAATGTAGAGAGGAAGCAACCCTATAGTAACTCATGGGACTTCCTTCATGCAGCCCCTAACTAAAGCATGAAAACAAAATTTACGACAATGATAAGGGGAAAAGTCGACTAGACGGTCTATTGTGGGAGGTGACTTTTATCATCACCTGTTGCTGGACATGAACGCTAATTGGTTGAATGGCCCGCACAAATCGCGCTCAGAATGACCTCAGTTTGCGATGGACTTATTCGCTGGTTTGTGAATCGAATAATCTCATGCCTTGTGAAAGGCAGTTAAGTCATATTCAATAACGATGTTCAGGAGTACACAGATCACAAGATAAGCTGTAGGAAAAATAAATATTTAATGGAAAACTTAATCAAAAGGACATGGTAAAGTTCCAAGCCATCAATTCGTAAAATATTTATGTAAGCATATAATTACATTTGGCACTAATGGGTATTTTGAATGGAACCGTGTATTACAAGCTATTACTCAAAGTAATAATGAGGAAAACGTCTTAATAAGCACAAATCTGCTATTACAATGCATATTGGAAAAAGTATCAAGTTTGACCTGAAAATAAAAAAATAAATATACGACAAAATAAAAATAAATAACACTGTAATGACCGCCAATAAAAAAAATCTCATTAGCATTAGCGACTGTAATGATCCAGTAAATCTCTTTAATGATAATTAGCAACAGCGTTAATTGAATCAATTGAAGCCCCTAATTGAGGATAGCAAATTCAGTTCATAATAATTTCAATGGCTATGTACTTCCTTTGGGTCCCTGTGACCACAAATTATGAACGGGTCACTATACCATACGACCTCCCTCACAACCACCGGGCCTTAGAATGGAATGGAATGTAGAGTTTAGGCCAAAGGCCCAACACTGGGACTTATGAGGTCATTCAGCGCTGGAAAGGAAATTGAGAGTAGGTAGGTTTGAAAGTTGCAACAGGAGGAAAACCTTGCAGTTGCACTATGAAATAATTGTTAGGAGAGGGTGGATAGCGAGATGGAAGAAAGATAATATGAATGGAGGTACTGTAAAAGGAATGAAAGAGGTTGCAGCTAGGAGTCGAAGGGACGCTGCAAAGAACGTTTAGTAATGCCTACAGTGCACCCCGTGAGGTGCACTGTCGGCACTACCCCCCTACGGGGGTTCCGGGTCTTAGAGCCCTTAAATTTGTAAGGGGTCAAATAAGAAAGATTAAAAGGAGTTTGGAAAAGATGGTTTCTCTTGTATACAACAGGATGGAGCATAGAACAAATGGAATTAAAAGCAGACTGAGGTAAATCACAAGACCTGAAAACGATGGTTTCCCGAACATAAATCACTTTACGAAACTGAACAAATGGGATTACTTTCATTGTAGGAAACTGAACAAATGGGATTACTTTCATTGTATGAAACTGAACAAATGGAATTATCTTCATTGTAGGAAGCTGAACAATGGAATTGCTTTCATTGTAGGAAACTAAACAAATGGAATTATGTCCATTGTAAGAAACTGAGCAAATGGAATTATTTTCATTGTAAGACATGAGCAAATGAATTATTTTCATTGTAGGAAACTGCACAAATAGAATTATTTTCAACGTAGGAAACTGCGCAAATAGCATTATTTTCATTGCAGGTAACTGCACAAATACAATTATTTTCATTGTAGGAAACTGAATAAATGGAATGATTTTCATTGTAGATAACTGAAATGAAATTACGAATTATTCCTGTCATAAAATAATTTTTTTTAATCCAGCAAATGCAATAATCACTGAGGCCAGTGCATTTCTAATTATGGAAAACCAGCTAAATCAATCTAGGACTACCTTCAGTGCACAGGTCAGTATGAAAGCACTGAAGACTAGAAGTATGAACTGCTTCCGTTTTATGTATAACAACAGCAAACAGTCAAGAAATGAACCCGTTACAATTTTACGGCTTACAGAAGCTGATATTTTAATTTAAATAACTGTAACCAGTTACGTGACCTTGGGATCCTACTATTCACATCTGTCACTTCGACAATAATTTCCATGACAATTCATCATAATGGACAGGACACCACAAATAAATATCCGAACATGAGGCATTCAAATTCCTGGAAATGTGACCTTGATCTTTGACCATTCAAGGTCAAATTTGGTGGACTAGATTCTAATGGGATTACTGTTATAATCAATCAGTATGAAATGGACATACAAATAAAAGTAGCAGAAGCTAAGACCTTGACCTTCGACCTTTCAACATCTGCATCCAAATGTTTACCATCCTGAGGTTATCTAATGAATACTTTCACAAATTTTTCATCAAAACTCGTTCGATAGTTTCCACCTAATCCTGCTGTCAAACAGGAGGACAAACGGACGTACGCACGGACAAAAAAAGAACAGTAAACAACTATTCTTGCACAGGTGGATTATGATTCATGACAAGACCCACAATTGCTTTATGAATTATGCATAGTTCATAACCTATATATTATTGAAAAATTTTTAAAAATCCTTACTTGAAACAATTCATAAATCATTACCAAAACCCGAAAAAATGGAATTAAGAAATAACCGCAGTGCACGAATCGTTTCATAAAACCTGAACAAAATGAATGGAGACCTGTCTATATCCATTGCACAAATCATCCTGGCAAGTAAATTGAATGGAATCGAGAATGACTCGCTTCCAGCACATAAAGTTCGGGGCAAAACAAAACGAAGTCCCATCAGGCTCGTTGCAATCCCAAATTTCATCTCACTACCATCTTATTGTATAACTTTTACTGCGCTGCGAAATGAGACCTCCTTCTTCGGTCCCTTTTTCCCCTTCTTCAGACACGTTTTCTTTCTTCAAAAATGTTTTCTTTCCTCAGGAATGGTTTATTTCTTCGGGCATGTTTTCGTTTTTCAAAAATGTTTTCCTTCTAAAAATGTTTTCTCTCTTCAAAAATGGTGTCCTTCTTCGGACATGTTTTCTTTCTTTAAAAATGTTTTCTCTCTTTAAAAATGGTTTCCTTCTTCGGACATGTTTTCTTTCTTCAAAAATGTTTTCTCTCTTTAAAAATGGTGTCTTTCTTCGGACATGTTTTCTTTCTTTAAAAATGTTTTCTCTCTTCAGATATGGTTTCTTTCTTAAAAAAGCTTTCTCCTTTCAAAAATGTTTTCTTCTTCGGACATGTTTTCTTTCTTCAAAAATGTTTTCTCTCTCCAAAAATGGTTTCTTTCTTCAAAAATTTTTTCTTCTTTCAAAAATGTTTTCTCTCTTCAAAAACTTTTTCTTTCTTCGAACATTTTTTTTTTTTTAAAAGCTTCTTTTCTTTAGATATTTTTTCTCTTCAGACATGTTTTCTTTACACTTTTATTAAACATTGCCTTTTCCTTCAGATTTTTTCTTATAAACATTTTTCCATCACAAACATTCTTCTATATAAATCACTCTTGCTACGATCCTTTCTTCTCAGAACTTTCTTAAAAACTTTCTGCCTAGAACTTTTCTTTTAATGTTAACTTTAGATTGAGCCTGCCCAGAGCCACCACGCCCTCTTGCCCAATGTAAGGTGTGATAGGGAGTAAGAGGCCTGGTGTGGACCGCCGAACTCTGCCCCCAACCAACAGATACTGTTCTCTAAAAACGTCCTTCTTAGCACCTTTTTCCTGCAAGCTTTCTTCCTCAGCAATTAACCTTTGCTCCCTTTTCCCCAAGACCTTTCTCCTTCAACACTTTCTTCCTCAGCCTACTACTTCAAAACTTTCTTCCTCAACCTTCTCCAAACTTTCTCCCCTAAAAATTTCTAACAAAAACTTTCTCTTCGTAATTCCGGCCATTTCTTCTTGATAATGTCTTTTTAGGACACTTTCTTAATTTTTTTTTTCTACGACCTTTCGACCTCTCAACTTTCTCACTGAGGTCTTTCTTCTTAAGAACCTTTCTCGAGACCGATCTTCTTGAAACCTTTGTTCTGGAGACCTTTCTTATCCCCTCGTGAAATTTTATCTTCCTTCTCGAGGGCTTCCTCGGAGAACGAGTCCCGGGGGGCCAATTTGGCCTTAATAGCGGAGAGTCATTTCGGGAGGAAAACTTTCAGTACATATGATTTTTTTTTCTTTAACGGAGGACTACCCTACTGACGCAATCTTGGCCAGCAGATTTAAAACGGCAAGAGATTCGTGAATAATAATGGAGAAACAAAGTCAATCTTTCCTGAATAAGCCAGTTTAAAATATTCTGTCGAACTTAGCCATGTCTCCCGTGACACTGGTGTTCATTCAATTTCAAGCTATTCTGTGGCTTTGTTTCTTCTTGCTTTCTGAGTCAGTTCTGCGGTTTTTCTCTCTTCTTTCTTCCCTTATTCCATTCATGCATTTACCTCCCTCCCTCTCTCACTCCTCCCCATGTCTGATACAAAATGCCTACAAAATACCTAAACAACATCAAAGTCAGTCCTGAATTCTCTCATCGGTGCTATTTATTTTCTTATCAGAAATACACAGAAAAAGCATGATTTTTTTAGTTATTATTTCAGTGTTTCATTCAGACTCGGTTTTTGGTTTCCATTCTTTAAAAAAATGATCACACTAGTCAGCTGACCTCTGAACTGGTGATGATAAGAACAAAGTTCAAAGAAATGATGATCCAGTATGTATTTCATAACAAGGCCTATCTTCAACAACGAAGAGTACAGTTTTGCAAAGTACATATCATACATAACGATAAAGGAGAGAAATTATCATGCGCATAAAGATATACTGAATATAAATGTATTTTCTGCGTTCTCGATTCCAGGAATTTCTAACTTACTGTCACTAAATGTCTTCGTTACTTTAGGGGCAAGAGTCAGTGCACTTCTTTTCTGTTGTATCCTAATTTCCTTACATGGCGCATTCTTCGAAAGCTAAACATACGTACATACATACATACATACATACATACTACATACAGACATACATCCGAGATACTCACCTGAAGAACAGACGAATATAACAATTCAGATGAAGCAGAAGAGCTGAGAAATTTCCAAAGCCCAAGCTTCAAATCCTTTTTTCGTGAGTATCGGAAAATTGTCAAAAGTTTCCCTTGTGCGTTGACCTCCATCCCCTGGAAAGACAGAACCTTCCAACATCGGCCAATTAAAGAAGTCAATATGAAACAAAAAACAAAAGAAACGTATTAAGTCATAATCCCTCGCAAATCTTCCTTAGTATTTCTCTCTCTGGTTCCAACGTCACTCGCGACGAGACTGCCTTAAAGGGAACCTTCCACTCTGCATGAGAACGAAAATGATAAAGGGGATAAAAAATAAAATCCTTTCTCGCAGGAATACCTCAATGACAACAGCCGCTCCTGAAGCGCCCCTCTCTCTCTCTCTCTCTCTCTCTCTCTCTTCTCTCTCTCTTTCTCTCTCTCCAGAAGGACCCTCCTGTGAATGTATCCTTAGGGCGTCCTTCTCTTCGACTCCTCCGAAAAAAAAAATCACAAAAACAGTTTGTACTTCTTCTCACGGAGGGACAAAAAACACGTTTCAAGCTTTCACCAGATTTTCCCTGAATCGCCATTCTTGGGGATGTGTGTACTTTTAAGGCATTTTTATAAAATACTCTGAAATCTGTCTTTACTAACTGTCAATTGTTATACTTAAGGAAAAGCTTTACTGTCTCAGCATGCATGTTGAAGAATAAGGATGAATGCATGCAATAAAAAAATAAATTTATTAAGGAATTGAAAAGAATATTCGAGTGCATTTCAGCATATAAAAATATTTCAATGCATCTGCGCATTTGACAGACTAAGATTAAACTAATTCAAAAACTGAAGTCCGATGTATTTAAAAAGTAGGGTAATAAGGGTTGAATGCATTCAAAAGAATAAGGCTGAATAAATTTAGAAGGTTAGAATCAGTGCTCCAAGAGCGACAAAAGGAAAGGGAGTGAATTCCAGAGCTTAAAACTCGAAGGGAATGAAACAAGAGATAGCTGAGAAACAAGAATCATGAAGAGAGGGCAGAAGCACTGGGATCCTCTAAGCATACACAAATGAAATAAAGAAGGTCTATAAATCCAATCCGAGACAGGTGCTTATCTAACTAAGTAACTAACTAAATAACTAACTGTCTGTCTGTTTGTCTCCAATAGATGTCTGAAATGACTGATGGATATATTGATTTATGTAGCCTGGCGTCCCAACAGCTTGGGTCATCGGCACCTACTGTAATTTACTGAAAATCTGTTGATGGGTGACCCTGGATTTTGAAGGCGAATGTATTCAGTATACGGATTCTGGTGTTTGTTAAATTCGATCTGGATATGAATTCCCATTTATTGTTCTAGGTTTGGAAAAGTTAAATAGAATGAAATAACCACTAAATCTTTCCATTTAGCTTTTGTTACAGCGTTTAATCTCGCCATTGTGAACGCGCTTTCCAAAACAGTTCTTTTTATAACACGGTCCCTGACTAAAATCTGTGCTTTTTAGAACTACCGCTATACCGTTAGGTTTATTTGCCCGAAAAGGACACCGAGTAATGCATACATGAAGCTACACTCTGATACCTCAAAATTATAGCCACAGAGATTACTTTTACAAAACGTGTGAAAACGATTAATAAAATATCTAAACATAATTTCTTTAAAAGATGTGGCACTCCTCTTCTTCTGAATCTTGCAATAATAAAAAATAATAAGAAATTAAATAGTTGGAAAAACAACAATATTGTCATAAGTACAATACGAACCTAAATAGTTTCAGCGTTAAGGAGTTTCAAAACGTTTGAGACCATTCGAACGTATGAATCAACTGAAAATGAATAACAAGATCCGCATTATGCAGACAGAACTCCTTAAGACCATGTCACTTAAATTTCAGGACTCTTTAGTATTTTATGCTATTTTAAATAATATTGATAATTAGCTAGCTCTTGCATGTTACTTCTCTGTAACAATTCAGCCATGAGAATCATCCAAATTTTATTTAATGTATGTGTTAAGTTATCATGAATTTTTGTAAGAGTAGAAACGCATCAAGAATAAATGAGACTTAACGTTATTTACAAGAAAATTATTGCTAGAAGCAGGTTCCACGAGATAGTTTGCCTCATGTTACACTTATAATAATAATAATAATAATAATAATAATAATAATAATAATAATAATAATAATAATAATAATAATAACTACTATCATTATTATATTATTTTTAACGTAAACAATAAGAGGTGTTCGAAAGTCTTTGTTTAATGCTTTTGGCTTTTACAAATAATGCAATTTATTTTTATAAATATGGATTTTTAAATTAATAATAATAATAATAATAATAATAATAATAATAATAATAATAATAATAATAATAATAATAATAATAATAGTAATAATAATAATAAGAAGAAGAAGAAGAAGAAGAAGAAGAAGAAGAAGTTTTAAATTAATAATAATAATAAGAAGAAGAAGAAGAAGAAGAATTAATAATAATAATAATAATAATAATAATAATAATAATAATAATAATAATAATAATAATAATAATAAGAAGAAGAAGAAGAAGAAGAAGAAGAAGAAGAAGAAGAAGAAGAAGAAGAAGAAGAAGAAGAACTATCAAAACAAAAACACCAAAGCCAACTACGTTTTATACAATTCTATTAAAATAATGTTACAATGGTAAAACACTATACTCACATGAGTTTTTTTTTATCTAATGTGTCTGCCCATAAACCGTAGCTTACCTGTGAAAATTAAAAAGAAAAATAACGTTAAAAATCTCTAAGAAATTGCTACAAAATTACAGTATAGTCATATCATTCTACTTGACATTTTAGATAGTTAAAAGAGTTGGTTGCACAAACTGACACTTGACCCAAAAAAGGAAAAAGAAATCGTGAGTTCTCCTCAAATATTAAAACAATATCACAAAAAAAGGAAAACCATTCATCAGATATTCCTCTCTCTCTCTCTCTCTCTCTCTCTCTCTCTACTAATCATTATTGGCGTTATTACCATGCAATGTATGCCATGCTGACGAGAGGAAAAAATAAATTAATAAAATAAATTTTCTCCAGCTAAAGCAACCGTTGTATCTCAGTCGTTACCTAACGATCTGTCAAGCTCTCTCTCTCAAAGTGCATCTTCTCTCATTTTACGAGGTGCCACGCAAGTCGCTCACTCACACTCACTCACTGCTAGAACGTTGTACTCAGGAACCTCAAAACATAAAGAAAAACTTTTGAAAAACTCTGTTTCGTCCTTCTCAGTTCTTTGATTTACTGTTTAAGTGTGTGTGTGTGTGTGTGTGTGTGTGTGTGTGTGTGTGTGTGTGTGTGTGTGTGTGTGTGTGTGGGTGTGTGAGTGTGCGCGTGTGTTATCCATATCTCGTACACTTACTGCTATGAAGTTAGAAGCTGAACTCGAGAACTCAACAAATAAAAACATATGTTTATTATTTTCCATTCATATCTTTGTTTACCCTGCGTCTGTGTACGAAATTCAGATTTCCTAGGGTTGCTAATTCTGTACTAAAAGGCTGCATTCGTGGAGAACAGAGCAGCAAGCAAGAAAAATACTTTAATTAAGTTAACTCTTCCCGCAATTATTTTTTTAGCTGACTCATACTTGTCATGCGTGATATTTGTATCTCGTAGGTTCAACCACTAGTTCACTAATATGAAGATGTTTATATTCTTGAACGTGAGTAAAGGAAGAGCGTGCTTTTACTTGATTTTTTTTTATCATTATTATAAGTTTTTCCATCCTACGACTTTTAAAGTATTCATTTTTTCTCTTTGGGGTATCTATATCGTTCAGGTCTGGGCACTCGGACAGTTTTTTTTTTTTACTTTTGGTAACTGTATCGTATGCGCATGCGTGTGTGTGTGTGTGTGTTTGTACAGTTAGTCGAAGGCCTTAAGATAAAGACACAAAAATACATTTTCTTGCAGCTACGAACTGCTGATATAAGCAAGATCCCGTGCTGGAGTACCAACTTAATCTAGCAACAACAAAAACGACTATTCCTAGTAATTTTGTGATATTTCCTTTCAAGACATCAAATATAAAAGAAGAAAATTGTCTTAAGTCTTGCATAGATGACAACCCGCCATCATCGAAGACAGGAAAGTCAGGGCCTGGTAAATATTTCCTACCAGAGGCCATGATGGCGACCCGGAGAAGGAGAATAGGAACAGACTGAAGGTGAGGGAGAAACAAGAGAAATAATAGAAAAATAGAGTGGAAATAATAGAAAAAAAGAACGTAATAATAAAAAATAAAACAAAAACAGGCGAAGGCAAAACAGCTGTTAAGAAATCAGCCAAATAAAAGACTAACAAAAGATAAAGATCTTGAAAACACAACACGGATTCTCAAGAGAATGAATGGGTACAAAATGGGGAATAAGAAGCACACTACAAAACTAAAGACTTCTCCCTTTCGTACGCAAATTCCTCCAAGAAACTAACGAGAAATAGAAATGCCCCCCCCCCTTCCCCGCCCCACTTCCGAAAACACAGCACTTTCCTACGATCCTCCTTATAAATAAAGAAAAGGTGAAAAAAAATATAAGAAAAATGGATGAAAACACTTCCTATACAGACCGAGAGTATCGGGGCCATACTTTCAGACGATCCGAGATACCCGACGATCCGAGATATATAAGAGCAATATTTCTTAAGCATATGCATCCCCGGTGCAAGGGCCCGTATCGAAAGA
>NC_089789.1:39546105-39551105 GCF_040412425.1 Macrobrachium rosenbergii
AGTAGTAGAAAAAATAAAAAATTACTCAGCAGGTACTGGTTCCAGTAATGATTCTTTTCCCTAAGAAAGAGATAAAAAGAAAATCAGGGCGTTCCTAAATAATTTCACCTAACAGGCAAGGCATACTTGTTCAGTTTGTAACTCACGATAAATTAGGAAAGAACAAACATAGTGGCGATAAAATTACCCTGCTTTAGACTCGATCTTCGAACACAGTTATATCTCTGGGAAAGTTTCACTTTTTCCCATGTAAGATTATGGATTAACAACAGCAGTGCTGATCTACGAAAAAGTGTTGCAAAAACTACGGAACTCTCTCTTCTAAATCACAAACATGTACTCAAGCTTGCAACATGCCTTAGCCGTGTGGTGCAAGCTGCATAAGTTAGAAAGATGCCTGTGAACCACAGAATTACTCTGCGAGTAACATGCACTGTCGGTAGCTCTTAACCCACTCGATAAAATACCCGGAGTTGTACATGAAATGGAAATCAGAAAACAAATGCCCTTTTATAACAAAAACAAGGCCACAATTATTCAAAAATTATACTTAGCAGCGGATTATCTGCGTGATATATTTTGCTGACATGCGCATTAATTATTTTCAGCTGTATATCACTTTCTTTTCCTCCTTTTCTCTCTCTCTCTCTCTCTCTCTCTCTCTCTCTCTCTTCCGTAAGAGCTTCATTATCAAGTTGATGACATTTTCCGCTTGCAGCAAGCAATAACATAATAATGATGATACTGATACAGATATTCTAAACGATTCACGGGATCAACATCAGTGTCGGCAACAAAAAAAAAATTCTCAAGAAATCCACCTCCAAACCAGAATTTTAACAGACCATCCCCAAACCCCCAACCCTTCTAGTGCCCAAATTCCACGTCTAAATAAGGATTCAAACCGCGCGCGCTCCCTTACCTCTCCCGTCATAATACCCGCCACCCCCTTTTTTGCCACCGAAATTTATCGCTGAGGGTATCGCCAGAGACCTGCGTTTGCAGATTGCGATTTTTAAAAGCCATAATGGCTTCGCAGACTGCAAATATCTGTAGCAGAGCGCCAGGTCCTCCCCTAACAAACAGGTATCGATTTGCCATCAGTGTGCATTAAACGCTTTATCCAAACTTCAGAAGAACAGAACGACCCTAACCTGTAAAAGGTAAGTCCTCCCCTTCCTGCCCCACCCCCACGCCCACACCCCACCCCCTCTCAACAGGGTCCCCTGTCGTTTTCAGAAATATTTAAAGGATGAAAAATTGGGCAGAGTTGCCGTGTATTCACTCGTGTTTATTTGTCTGTTTGTGTCTGTATACATTCGTGTTTGTTTGTTTGTTTGTTTTTGTGTTTGTTACACTGTCTGTGCAGGTCTGTCTGCAACTTACTTTGCTTTACCATGTATGTAAATGTGTTTATAATAACTGAAATTATATATGAATTCCCTCGAGAGTAAAATTACTCTTACCGCAAGTTATAATAATAATAATAATAATAATAATAATAATAATAATAATAATAATAATAATAATAATAATAATTCAGTTTTTAATATTTAGCATCAGTATCATTACCATCGATAATGAAAGCCAAATTACAGTCACTTCGTACGCGCAGAGAGAGAGAGAGAGAGAGAGAGAGAGAGAGAGAGAGAGAGAGAGAGCAAACCATGCGCCCTACATAAAATCAATTCCATAAACATGAAAGTGACAAAGGTCCTGCCGAAGCGTCCTAACATACAATCACGTGATTTTCCGTCCAGTTTATGACAAACCGATTTCATTAACTGGCACGACGGCATGAATCAAACTTCATCTGTGCATCGTGAAATTGTAATGGCAGTGAAAACAAGCCGTTACATTCATTACCTCCGGACCCGACTGCATCATCCGATATTTGAAAGCGCTGTTATTGACGACAACATAATCAACTGCATCGGTGGAGTGAGCACATTATAAATCTGGCAATATTTTCTGTTCCGGATTGGAATATGTAACCTCTCTCTCTCTCTCTCTCTCTCTCTCTCTCTCTCTCTCTCTCGTGGCCCTCAGGCCTCATTGTGGCCCGCTTTTATTCGCAGCCAACACCTATGAGGTTTCTGAAACGGGGGAGAGGACAGTTACTTAAGAGCTAGGGATTGGAGGTGGGCTAATTACCGTAAAATGTATGGGGTAATGGGATGGTAAATACGATGTCACTTTTTCCAAAATGAATGTGGTGACTAAAAATCCATCTAAAGACAGAGAATGGAATCGATTCATCAGTAATGGCAAAATACAGTTATGACGCGAAAAACCTTTGACATAATGACGAATTACGTGAAAAAGTGAATGAAAAAGACAAGCAAAATAGTAACCGAGTACGACATCAAAAATGAGGAAGAATGTAAGAAATTACAAGGGCCAAGAACCCTGGAAAAAGTCCACGGGGAAATCTATCGACATTACGAAAGGGTTGAAACTCTAGTAAAAGCAAACTCAGCGACGTCAAACAAGATGAGGACAAGCAAAAGGTTATCTTGCAGTATTTTTGATTTTTCATTCACGTTAAATTACGGGTTTTGCATTTAATAAGCAATGAGGGGGAAAAAATGGAGGTTTTAATGCATGATCTTACAATAGAATGATATCAGGATGGCTTAACAGGGAATAAATGCTTATAAAGGCTTCATTATTTCGAAAATACTGTAAGAGCAAGGAAATCTAAACTACCGAACTGTTTGGTAACAATAGAAGTGAAATTTTAATTGTGAAGATTATAAATAAATACATGCAAACATACATACACCATATATAAATAAATACATGTATATACACATACATATATACAAATATATACGTATATATATACATACATATATATATATATATATATATATATATATATATATATATCATCGAATATCTGTTACGAATTATCCCCATTCGAGCGAAGGATTCCAGCGACAGGATAACCTAATTAGCAGAAATTACCGTCCATTCAGATGCGCCAAACCAAGCAACGTTCTAATTGGGGGATCAAATACGCGAATCAAACGGGAATAAATGTCCCGCGGCCCCGCCACCAGATAATCCCAAAGTCGCTAATAACCACAGTCAATCGAAATCAGCGACCGGAGATCTGTCACACCTACGGTCAGCCTTCGGGCAATTGCTCAGGAGAGCAATAAAGTGATTTTCCTGCCTCTTAAAAGCAATTACGATGCCATTAACGGGGTCGCAATTAGGAGGGATGCTTGAACCCTCACAATCGCCTACGTCCCACAAGAAGCGGGCCAGTCGGTCGCTTCTTGGGAGGCCAAGCTCCGCTTTTTGTCCTAGACTTGGGCATTATGGTGACTGTCCCATCTACCTCTGCATCATAAAAATAAGGCTCGAGGAAGATTCTCACTTGTCAAGTACAAAATGGAAAAATATTGCAGAACTTCTTGAGCTTTCCAGGAAAAATCATTTCCATATTCTGCATCAGTCATGAATCGTTAAGCCGAGTAATGCAATTTCTCATCTAAAAGTCATTTAGCCACTTTCTTGCTCCTATCTTCTCCCGTCCTCAGAGAAGATTAGCAAGTAGAGTCGAAATTTCTTCATAAACATATCTCCTAATCTCTAACTTCTTTATTTTCTAGTGAAAAATTTTCTCCACATTCTTAATGATTACGACGTCTAAAAATCTCGTTTAGTTAAATTAATAAGGACATACATACATACATACATACATACATACATACATACATACATACATACATACATACATACATACATACATACATACATACATACCATTTCACGTAAGGCATTACTTGGCGAATTCTGATTCAAACATACGCCTAATAAGAATTTAGCCTCGAGAAATACCCAGAGTAATCATTTCTCTTGCTCAACAAATAAAAGACACAATACCGTCTAGAATCCAGTGTAAAAATCACTTTCCTTCGAGTTAACTCGAGCTCAAGGCGTACAAAAAAAATTCGAAAAAAGGGCTAACACTATTTTTATGGAGTTCATTGTCTAACTCTTAATAAATAAAATCTTAGGCGGTTATTTGAGTTAAGTCAATAATTGTAACGTCTAATATTCCAAGTTAAATTTACTTGTGAAAGTAAGTTGGCTCCGGGAGTTCATACAATATTCATAGTCTAAAGTGACGAGCCGTGTTTCATTAATATATATATTACTAGGTTTAAATTCATCCTTTTTCTATTCCATAGGACAAGGGCATACACTTAATGTATGTATATATGTATAAAAATACGGAAAACGAGAATGTCTATTAATTAATAATAAAAATCGTTTATGTATGTATGTATGTATGTATGTATGTATGTACGTATTGGATAAGCAAGGCGTGAATATCTCTTACATACGATATAAAACTCAAAAATACACGAGACATCGACTAATCACGCAATATATTCAAGGACTACAAATATAACCGTAAAGATATAATGAAACTAAATGCCACTGCAACGCGTTCCCTAAAATATGAAAAAAATAATATAATAAAGTAACAAGAACGAATATGAAAGTACAATGTAATACTCATTACCAGGTGACATCACCTGTAACAAAAAGCCTGAAAATTAACAAAAGGTAAGACCACGTCATTTGTTTACTGGTCTAAAGAATTACTCTTCATAAAAATATTGCGATAAATCTTCGAAAGTTACTCCCTTTGTACAAAAGCAAAAAGGTGCCACAATACACGATCTATTCGGGCCTAGGCAAGTTAAGGGTTTCTGATTAAAGGGTCCCGTTTAGCTTTGCAGTTTATACTACTGCACAAGTCATGAATGTTAACGAGAGCAAATGAAAGAAATAAAAAAAAAAAATCTTTCCTATATTATCGACACAAAAAGACCGAGGAAGGGCTATCGAAATGTTACAAAAGAAAATCCCTTTTTTTAATCTAATGGTGGACATGGCTTGTCGGAAGCTGGGGGGGGGGAACCCGCCCCCCCACCCACTCCTTCATGGGGAGTGGGTCGGCTGACTTGGGGAAAATT
>NC_089789.1:39556105-39603605 GCF_040412425.1 Macrobrachium rosenbergii
CGCAGAGATAAATGCTCAACATGTCCTCTGGAGAATGAAAGTTACCCGAAAGATTCGTTAGAAAGTATTTTTCACGTCTATAAGGAGAGACTCAACCAGGATACACGTCTATCTTAAATAGTTATGGGTTTGTATTGGAGAGAGAGAGAGAGAGAGAGAGAGAGAGAGAGAGAGAGAGAGGATCTTAAAAAGGTTTGTATTGTATGTATATATATATATATATATATATATATATATATATTATATATATATATATATATATATATATATATATATATATATATATATATATATATATATAAATGTATATATATATATATATATATATATATATATATATATATATATATGAAAATCTATATACATAAAAGAGAGAGAGAGAGAGAGAGAGAGAGAGAGAGAGAGAGAGAGAGAGAGAGACCTTGACCATCCTAACTAACAAGTGGAGGGGGGAAGAGAATCTTTCCCAGCCGTACCTATATCCTTTTCCAACAGTAGACTCACTTCACAAACCCGTCTGAGCTGGGGATAAAATCAGTCTTTTCAATTTAACCAACAAATCCATCGCTATTATAAACTTCCCATCCGAAACTATTTCACGTCTTTTCTTGGCTCACAAAATCTGCGTATTTTTTTTATCTTTCTCTTTCCTTCTAGCGATTTCTTATGTGTGTATGAACTTGCAAGCAAGAGAAAGGTAATGAAAAACGATGAAAATGATACAAAGCAAGAGAAAGGTAATGAAAAAATAATGAAAATACCTATAAGCAGGAGAAAAGTAATGAATAGTAATGAAAATACTTAAAAGCTGGAGAAAAGTAACAGAAGAATAGTAATAAAGTACTTAGAAGCAGGAGAAAAGTGGAGAAAAGTAATAGAGGAATATTTATGGAAATACATAAAAGTACGAAGAAAGCAATGAAGAATGATGGCGGAAAATACCAAAGGGTAAAATTGAAGTATAAAACCAAACTACAAAATAAAAAGTTGCTCAGTAATAAGGTGAAGTATAAGTTATGTATGAGGTTTTTTTTCTCAAGGTGCAAAAAAAAAACACACACAAGTAAACTAAGGCTTTTGTTTAAAGGAATCCAGTTACACTAACGTTACAGCAATCCAACCCGGAAAAATGAAAAATAACGCTCCCCTAACAACGAGACGACGGTATTTATGACGTAAGAAAAATCTCATACAGGAGAGTGGGGAGAGACCATGCCACCGATTCTTTACGAGACGACCTGAGGTTATGTAAATGAGACCCATCCCAATATTTCGGAGAGACAAAAAAAAAAAAAAAAACGGAGAAGGCGTAGGACTGGAAATATCGGGATGAAAAATGAAGCGGTAGGAAGGGAAGAAGCCAGAGGTCCATATCAGGTCTCTTATTCCCTTCAATACCATCTATCAGGGTTCCTTCAATAAATGCAATCCAAGGTCATAAGGTCTTAGTGATAAAGAAATTAGGAAAGGGATGAATATACATTTAATAATAAAGTGATCTTGACTTTTTTTTTACTAAAGCTCTTATGGTACAAGTGTACATTAAATGTAGGTAATAGAAAAACTTACTTAACTAAAGTCCAACCATGCTGAATAAATTGCTTCAATGCTCCCAAGTTTTAAACATATTTCTTGCATAACAGCAAAATACATCTTCATGACTAAAGGTTTTTACGCCTTAAAAACAAATAAAAAGTGAGAAATTGCATCGTAATTCAACACACTCTCTACAAGGCAAAGGTATGATGTGACAAATATGCATTCCAAGAATACCGTTGCGCTAGGGCCTTGAAATTAATGACATGGCGACACACAACATGACTTCGAATACACTGCAGTTATTTTTTATTTATTTTTTTTTTTTGAAAGCACCATGACATATACTGCTTCAGAATACACAGAAACCACAAACGAGTCAGAACAGACGAAGCCTATTCCAGCATTTTTCCCTTATCACGGATAATTAAAATCCTGAATGATGATTAAGCTTCAGTCACAGACTGTCTCTCTCTCTCTCTCTCTCTCTCTCTCTCTCTCTCTCTCTCTCTTTACCTACGAATCTACCTGTCTTTTCACCTACCTATAAATACCCACAGGAAACAATCAAATGACAAGAGCAATTATGCAATTACGTAAAAGCTCAGCCAACCTAATGGATCTCGTGCCATAGCGTAATTAAACAAAGAAAATATAGTATCGTCACTGACAAAAGTCTAAAAAAAATATAAACTGCGCAGCATTATAGGAGAGACCGCAGGACGTCAGGAAAATTATAGGACGGAAACTACAAAGGACGCTCCTAACGCCGTTTTAATTACTACCAAGCCGTTGGCTGTTTTGTCTAAGAAGGATGTCGGTGCCATAGGCCTACTGGTTTATGGAGTGAGAGAGCAGTTGGGAATGCTGTGTGAAGATTGCTCCATTACTCGACGTTTCAACTCGAAATATTCGAGTTAGCGAACTCGTCCCAAAAATTCGTGCTTAGACACCCACAACTAGTCCCATAAGAATTCGCACTCAGAAACCCTCACCTAGTCCCATAAGAGTTCGTGTTTAGAAACCCTCAAGTAGTCCCATAAGAGTTCGTGTTTAGAAACCCTAAATTAGGACAATAAGAATTCGTGTTTAGAAACCCTCAACTACCCCCTTATATAAAAATTCGTGCTCAGAAACCCTCTACTAGTCCCATAAAAATTCGTGCCTAGAAACCCTTAACTAGTCCCATAAGAATTCGTGCTTTGAAACCCTCAACTAGTCCCATAAAAATTCGTGCTTAGAAACCCTCAACTTGTCCCATAAAAATTCGTGCTTAGAAACCCTTAACTAGTCCCATAAGAGTTCGTGCTCAGAAACCCTCAACTAGTCCCATAAGAATTCGTGTTTACAAACCCTCAGCTAGTCCCATAAGAATTCGTGTTTAGAAACCCTCAACTAGTCCCATAAGAGTTAGTGCTTAGAAACCCTTAACTAGTCCCATAAAAATCGCGCTTAGAAACCCTCAACTAGTCCCATAAAAATTCGTGCTTAGAAACCCTCAATTAGTCCCATAAATATCAGTGCTTAGAAATTGCAACTCATCCCAATAAATGAGTGCTTAAAAAATTGCAACTCGTCCCAGAAAACTAGTGGTTGGAAACCTGCAAACCTTCCAAAAAATCAAGTGCTCAGAAGCTTGCAACTCACCCCGAAGAAATTAGTGCTTGAAACTTGCAGTTCGTCCCAAAGATTAGTGCTCTGAAACTGGCAACTTGTCGCAAAAACTCAGTGCTTAGAACTTGCAACAGAACTCGTAAGTCTGGTTTGAGCGGTGAAAGGGGCACAATGCGGGCCAAGAACGCAGTGTTTACTTCAAAGGTCAATGCATAAAAGTTACCTAAGCCAAACCACGTTTAAAGCAACTTCTTTAAATCGACCTTCTTGTGCAGAAATATGAATCTACTCAATACCTGGCGATTGTGACGTACAGTATTACGATTTCAAATTACACATGGTTTGGAATATGAAAACAATTTCTAACCCATAGATTTCATAAATATCCAACAATGTTACTTCACTCTTGAGAGAGAGAGAGAGAGAGAGAGAGAGAGAGAGAGAGAGAGAGAGAGAGAGAGAGAGGATGTATGAACGGCTGGTAGCAATATGAATGTATTCACACTTGTTAAAATGAACAAATCAAACATTATAAGAACATCATGCACAGGCGATCGAAGGTTTCATAAATTCAAGTTTCTTTTACAACAATACGTGCAGTACAAAGAGCCAGTTTTCAATGAATAAGGACGGGTGTTGCTGCAGCAAGAAACACGAATAAAACCAACATAAAAATTCGCAATAAAAACTTTAGTACAGTAAGACGGGATCATGCAATGTAATTCCAGATAAGAAAACTTGCAAAAGAGTATTTCTGGTATGAATTCTTTATAATCTAACACACATACTCATGCTGGTTTTTGCACATTATTCTGACCAACTGCTGCTTGTAGTAGACTTAATAAATTAGTTGTAAGTTGAGTAATGGTTTTTTAATGGAGGGGCGTTAACCCCATCGCCCAATCCTCATCTGCGCGAATATAACCCGAGGCCAACTCTTAAGTTTCAGTTTTGAACTTCCCTTTCAGTAAACTACGGCAGAAGCAAGATGAAAGGGAAGGTTATTTTCCTAGCAGGGCTGAATGAATCCTTAGAAAGGGGTTGACCCTTTTGAATCCTGTGAAAACCCAGGGACGTTTCACAGGTGGGCTGTGCGTGCTTTAGCGGCAGTCTAAAAGCAATGCCACGACACATGAAAGGAGAACGCACCCTCCTGAAGGGGAGGTGTCTGTATATAGCTGCCATCAGAGTAATTACGAGGGAGTCCATTCTTCACAATTTCCCAACCTTTTACAAACGGAGAGAGGAGATCTATGTACAATTGTTTCCAGTGCAGAGGCCGAAAGGAACGGCAACCCGATGCTTTTAGCTGACCAAGACCAAAAGAAAACGAGGGAATAGTGTGGGATGAGAATATGAGTTGACTTAACTTCGAAATAAGAGGCTGACCTAAAGGGTGGAGAGTTGACAGGGAAAACGGAAGCAGAAAGAGAATTCCAAAAGACTTCAGAGGGAAGGTAAAGGTGTAGTCTCCCTGGCTGTTGCACTTGGCTCAGCTTGAGCCATGCGATGAATGTCTCAGACTCTCAGCCACTGTGCTAACTTTAGTTGATAGCACCTTCCAAAATTAACGCACAAAAAATTTTCATTTTGGGGCCATTATTTCAGATCTGATGACAGCAAAATGTGGAAAGAAAGTGGCTGACAGGAGTGATATTGTCACCCGCCTCCTTTCCACATTTACCACTGATCAGATTTCAAGTAGAGTAAAACGAAAAGTATGGTATTTCTGGGTATTCTTGTGCGTTCGTTTTGTTCTCATAGCCATTTTAATTTCAGAGAATACTATTACAGTACAGTAAAATGACATTAATACAAACATACACACTATAATATACATTATATATTATATATATACATTTATATATACATATAAATGTGTATGCACAAATGCGAGTGCGTGCTGGCATGCTAATAATCAAACGAACGACCCACATGCATGAAAATAAAACAAAACACACCCGAGCAAACGGAAACAGAACACAGCACCCAGCCACTCCCACTAAAAGGCGCCGGATCCACTTACTACTCGCATACGTGGGACAACAACACCAGCAGCAGGAGCAGCAGCAGCAGCACTCATTTGCCAAACAGAGTTGTAAAGCTGTGCATTTCATTTAAGGGAAGCGAGCCCGGGTAATCTTTTCTCACGGCGGCCCGGTGTGTTTGGGAGCCATGCAAGCACGATATTAGAAGCAGATGAGCCACGGAAGAGCCGAGATAAGCTTTCGCTTGATTCATGCAAGGATTCTCTCTCTCTCTCTCTCTCTCTCTCTCTCTCTCTCTCTCTCTCTCTCTCTCTCTCTTTCGACGTGAGCTGCTCTTGGTGGTGGTTCTGCAGTTCTTGTACACCTCTTTCGCTTTTTGGGTTTTGGATTTTTTCTTTTTTTGTGTGTGTTAGTTGTTTGCTTGTTGCTATAAGCTATAAATATTATAATTCCCTTTTTCTATTTCCACAAATGAATATTCAATTTTGTAGACGGCTTTCAAAGAGCTCCAAGAACTTTTGTTTCTTTCAGTGAAACCGAATATTTATTGGAAACTACTACTACTACTACTACTACTACTGCTAATACTATAACTAATAATACTACTACTAATAATAATAATAATAATAATAATAATAATAATAATAATAATAATAATAATAATAATAATAAAATTCCAAGTACACTGCCTGAAAACAAGTACAAGGTCGTATGACTTCTCAAAGTAAACTACACTGAAACTCCTCCGGTAAAACTAATACAGTAATAAAGAGAATTTCAAACCCAAAGGCCTTGATTAAATAACGAATGACGATACATGAACAGACAAGTAAATATCAACACGTATACTCACAAAAACACCAAAACTACACAGACACACATACACACACGTACACACACAGTAAATATATATATATATATATATATATATATATATATATATATATATATATATATATATATATATATATATTTTAATTTTATATATATACATATGTATAAATGAATTACGCAAATATGGAACGTGATGAATATATAAATAAAGGCAATGCCGCGAAGGAAAGAGAAACGACGGTGGTGCTAGGCCTTTCGACTTATTGTCCTTTACTTAGCAGACTGCTAAGTAAAGGACAGTAAGTCGAAAGGCCTAGCACCATTCCGTCGTTTCTCTTTCCTTTCTGGCACTGCCTTTATTTATATATACATATATATAAATTATATGTATATATATTTGGTGGTTACTTTATCTCATATATATTTGCATCTGCAACACCCACAATATGTTCTTACTGTCACGACAGTACTCGAACTCACAAGCCATACTGGGTTTCGAATTAGTATTTTTCGTTTCTTTTTTTTATTTAAGTTCAGGGCTTTGCAGTGACAAACGGTGTGAAGAAATCGTTAAGAAAGGTATTTTTTCCCAGATAAAAGTGTTTCTTTTATTTAAGTTCAGGCATTTGTTCTGTGCATTAGTAGAATTACAAAAGGACGTAAACTTGGTATCATAATTCAAAAGTACAAGTGGACAAACAGTCCAAATCGATCAAGTTAAGAAAGGTCATAGTTGGTAATAAGAATGCATAACATCAGATAAAAAAGTGACGTGTATATATATCTATATGCTTTTCCCATATACGTATTTATATAATCGCCATAGCTCTTCCTATACGCTGCCATGAAACCTCCACCCTCTCTTGACCTGTGGTGTGTGTTAACTCAGAGCCCACGAATGTCCCATCAAACTTCGAGGTTCGTCTTCGTTAAAGTTTCAACACAAAACCAATGGAGGCGTGAATTATTGAGCCTGGAGAGGATTTTTCTAGATATGCTGTCTTTAGGCGCGTTGGCGCAAGATTATCCACGTTCTGTACAACCATTCTAGATGTTTGTTGGTCCACGAGTAACGGAAAACAGTTTCCTTTCTTTACCTTGGGTGTGAGAAGAGCTCCTGCGCAGGGTAACGAACTGCTGTTCCTGGGATTATTTTATTCTAATGGTGTTTTTGACAACTTCAGCTTGTGATGTGTGTGTATGTATGTTCTTTTCAATGTATGTATGTATGTATATATAATATATATATATAACTATATATATATATATAACCCTATCATTAATATTTTATTATATAAATGGAGAACCTGCATATTTATACATTGGTGTGTGTCTTATACCATACATAATATATACAGTATATATTCTCCTTCCTATATATATATATATATGATATATATATATTATTATATATATATATATATATATATATAAATATATATTTTACGATAATCAACTTTTCCCCCTCTTCCTTTTCAGAAATTCAAAAACATTCACATTCCATGGCCACAGTTACCCTACAACTAAGAATGAACAATACGAGAAAAATTTAAAAAACATTATACCATCATTAGCCATTCATATGTCTTTACGTTAATTTTGGATAATTCGTCTATCAGGTTCATGTTATGTTTTAAATGCCCTTCGGATACCTAAAAAAGAAAACGTCTTATAAAAAAATAATTTTGTCAACGCACATAAAAATGTCCGGTTTTTTGCTGAACGTCATTGTGTTTCAAACAGTTGTTCTAACTTATTCTCGTATTCTGCGGCGTCCATTGCAACCGTTCGTTCCACCATCCATTCGGAACCACAATAATCCCGGCGCCAATCACCAATCAGGAGTGGGGTGACCACTTCATTTTCGAAGTTAGTCGAGCCTGGCGAGAGAACTGAATGCCAAACAAATTTCGATGACGCCGCGTATCAACGCGTCGTTGGGAAAATTGCAATTTTCGGGCAGTGCACAAAACACCGGGTTTAATCCTGTGGAGATTAAAGACCGCCAGCCTGTCTGTCAGTCGGGAGGGTGGAAACGCACACACTCATTATTGTATAGGCTTATGTGAGCATGCAGCCTGTACGTAATTGTCTGTGTATATATATATATATACATATATATGTATGTACGTATGTTATGTATGTCTGTATATATATACTCGTGTGTGTATATATATATACATATATACAGTATATATATACATAAATATATTACAAGAGAAACAAAACATTCACATTCACAGGTACCTAGAACTAAGAGAGAGAAAAAATACCAACATTAGCCATTCATATGAGAGAGAAAAAAAAATAATCACATAAAAAAACAGAGACCATCAATTCGGAACCACAATAATCCTGAATCACAATCAGAGAGAGAGAGCCTGGCGAGAGAGAGAAACAAATTTCACGAGAGCCGCGTAGAGAATGGTTTCAATACATTTCAGATTTAAGCTATTCCCCCTTAACAATGGTGTCTCCTGAGAAAACACCAGACAATGGGCATTGTCACATTAAAACTTAAACTGGTGGACCGTCTAACAATTCACTGTCCAGAAAGCTTCCATAAGAAAATGAGAGAGAGAGAGAGAGAGAGAGAGAGAGAGAGAGAGAGAGAGAGAGAGAGAGAGAGAGAGAGAGAGAGTTCTCGTGTATCATCTGCATTCTCCAAGTTTTTTTCTAATTTACCTTTCCTTCATCGGTTAATTTCTCCAGTTTTACAAAAGTCTTGTAATGTATAAGTTCTCGAGCATTTAGAATAATAAAAAAATCATAATTCTTGCTTAAAGCTCTTCATCCTAAAAAAAAAAAAAGTCCACATACACATTCGGACCAGTTAAGCGAAATTCCCACCCGCAAGCGTCTTTGCTATAAATCACCAAACATGACATCTAATAACACAATGTACAGTAGTTGGTAGATGGACCACCTTGTTAAGGAGAAGCCTTGTACTCCGCGTGAGGGCTACAAACTGTTATGATATATGGTCTCCTTAGCTGGGCCTATAGGTGCAACAGGATAATGTACTTGTCAAGAATGATGTATTATCATTGTTCCTGATGTGCCACCAACTTTTAATATGCGGGTCTTATCTCCCTAATGCCCCCCAGCAGCCCATATAGGCCTATAGTCTTAGGCTGTCATTTTGTATAACCCTACTCCGGAAGAAATAGTTATGAAACAACGACATCGCTCGAGATGAAGCGCACGATAAAGAAGGTGCAGCAAAATCATTCGTAAACCATCATGCATTTCATCATGAAAATATACAGAATAAGAGAAAATGCAAAGTAAAAGCACTAAATATTTTACGCAAGGAAGCGAAATTGACTGCGCTAAGTTGCTGTCAACGCACGTTGTGGCGATGCCAATTAAAACAAGTGACATACAATGGTGAAAACACAACCATTTCCTTTATATGTACTTTAATATATATCGTCGACATCGTCTGCAAGGTTCCCGAAATGAAGAATACTCGACAGCGGGTTATAATCGAAGTGAAGAATACTCGACAGCGGGGTATAATCGAAGTGAAGAATACTCGACAGCGGGGTATAATCGAAAAAGAAAATACTGGTGACGACATTTTTTTTTTTTTGACTTATGAACATTCTGATCTATAGGAACCTGCTAATCAAATTAATGGCAATAGTTTTATTCAATACAAATTTTTTACAATCTGTGATAAATAATAATAACGATGATGATAATTCCATGTGGATTAGAACGGAAAAGATAAGGCAACATTCACAATTATAAATTTTACGCTGAAATCAGGATGGGAATAAGCGCCATTATTTCTGTTTTCCACACAGCCTGAAAAGATAACGAGGGAGGCTCCCTGGGAAGAGTGGGAGGCGGATATAAAGTTGACAGCCACCCAGCGAAGGATGTAAACTTTGCATGATAGCAGTGAAATAATAAGAGGCTCCTCGGGAGAAGTGGCGGGAGGGAACATAAAGTTGAAAGGCACCCGCAGGAGAGGGAGGAGGATATAATAAAGTTTGCAGGAGAGCATATGCAGAACGAAGGCCGCGCAGGATGAAGAATGCACCGAATGGAAAGGCCAAAGGAAATGTCAAGAAAACAAGGACTTTCAAAATTTCAGGGGAAGGAGGGAGGGCCGCGGTTGTTTCCCGACGCCTTCGCGGTCAAGATGCAACGGAGATCACGTTGAGGAACGCAATTCTGAGCACACGTCGCCCTGGCTTGTCAATAACTTACAGCAAGAACTAAAACTTTAAAGAGATTTTGATTTGTAAATTCTGGCCAGCAGTGGGGCACTGTCGGCCACTCGGCGCTGAATACAGTGAAAATAGGGAGTTGCAAAGTGGCCGCCAGCAAGATATTCCAGAAAATAAACTAGATGACGTACAAGGATTTAAAGGTGGAACTGGGAGAAAACCCCACGGTTGCGCTAAGAAGTAATAGATGGAGGCGCTAGACAGTAAGACTGAAGAAAGGAAGCGGGAATAAACAAAGTAAAACACTACAAAGTGGGTGTAGTTAGGGGCCGAAGGGACGCTGCAAGTCAGGATCCACCGTAGTTATGCCTGCAGAGCACCATCTGAGGTGCACCGACGGCGCTATCACCCCCCCCCCAGAGAAATTTAAAAGAGGTATTCAAGAATTAGACTCGTGAATTAGACTCTTATATTCGAAACAGATGTCTGAGACTATATGCTGTTCAAGGAAACTATTGAAATGTCTGAGTGACTGGAGATAATGATGAGAACGATGATGAACAGAGAAAAAAGACTGCATATTCCCACACAGCAACAAATGTTCCACACGAAGTAATTCACAAACTAGTCATAGGTGGGAGGTGTGACATCGCCGTGAGTGATACCTCGAAACCAACACAGAAAAATTATATAAGAACTTGAATTCCTACACTGAGAAAATCCTAATTCCAGGGCTAATCAGGATAAATATATATACCCCGACGTAATTCAGAAATCTATAGGGCTATAATTTATTCTGGAACTAAAACGGGGCAACTGGCAATGGCAAATCTTATTTTGTTTATCCGACACCTGAAAAATATAGTTAAAACAAATTAAATAGTGTAAAAAAATAATAGGCAATGTCCATAAACTTACAGAACTACCACATATTAGTGATGGACTTTTAACGGACAAAACGGAATCAATATTAACACCAATGCACAATCCTACGCAATTGTTGCTGGCTAATTTCATCGTATTTTTCCATTCCTACCCATACTTATCCATAAAGGTGGGCTTCATACTGAAAAATTTTCTATTTATATTGCGTTTATAACATATGCAGCGTAACTGGAATAACCACAATGCCCTCTCAACTTGTGTGCTGTCACCTTCCCACGCACTGAGCAGAAAAACGCTGGTTCAATGGAAAATTTTTAAAAAGCTATCACAAACGCAAACGAATAAATTAAAAATAAAACTGCGAAGAATAACAAATAATTCCAAAATATACTTTTGCAAATAGCCAGACAACCAAATAACTGCAAAAGAATAAAACTTACAAATACCACTCAGCCTAGCCTACCACATCACAACAAAAACACGTAGGTTAGGCTAGGGGAATCTTGGGCTAGGCCAAACTACACCGAATCTCTCCGTATATATATACCAAAATAATTTACATGCCCGTCATATACCACAGCTTAATGCTTTAGTTTTTATGCTATGCTTTCAAGCCTCCTTAATATACTTAAGAAGAAAATCATACTGAAACCTATCGCAAATTTACCATATGGAGATGTTTAGTCTTTTTTTTTTGTTTTTTTTTATGGGACATTCCCATGGGGCTGGTACCACCAAACATGGCGCTAATATGAGCGGTTGGGGTCTTATAGCAAAACTTTACCGAATATAATATGTCCTTACAAAGCTTACTTGTCAGAACTGAGTTCCAAATACCCGAATTTACCCACAGATTTACACCTACCATTAACTGTCGAGTCCTTTTGGCAAGGGGGCTGGTTCACGAATGCCAATGCCCACGTTGTCTGAGCGGTAGGTTTATCTCTCACAAAACGAAAATGGCCCACCAACAACACGAACATACATCAATGAGAACACGCGACGGTAACTGTAATCGAATTTCCACACGAACCACAAACAACAAATACATCAAGCTGACGGGCGTTAACAAATACACACCAACGCGATCTTAATTCCAAGGGTAAACGTTGCTGCTCAGAGCGTGGTGGGGTATCGTTTGATAGTTGCCAATTACCATATAATTTCCTGTGCTGTACGAGACGAAATTTGTGTTTACGGATAGAATGTCATTTGTTTAAAGGCAAAGAAACAATGGCTGGATTTACCTTTGCAAGTTAAATCAAATTAATAAGAGGTTTTATCATTTACTGTCTTTAAATGTTTGCTGTTGACATCATTTCCTCATCGGCTAAAAGTATTATGGGTAAACATGCAAGAAATAGCGAAAAAATGTAATCATACATATACATATACAAACACTATACATATATATATATATTTAAATATATACACACATACATATACATACGTGTATGTGTATATAATACATATGTATATGTTTGTGTACCATTATTGTATTATGGAGAGATCACATTGTCAAATGTTCTCAGTTGCTATTTTGAACATTTTTTTTAATTGTTCACCTCAGTTGGTTATTACATACTAAGTTTAAAAACTGAAACAGCACAAAACGTATAGCCTAAGTTTGAGTCTGAGCGTTCGTTCATCTGCATTTATTTATTTATCAACTCGCTTCTGCATATTAATGGGCTTTTGGGTCTCTTCCATACGAAAAATGTTTGCACATTTGAAGTAAAACAAGACACAACCTATACCATAATATCCCTCACGGCTAAAACAGTAGATATTGTTGACTTGGGAGTCAGATCTGCCTGTACGCCTGTTACGACGCTAACAGGGGGAAAAACTGACTTCTAGACCGAGTAATTACCATTACTTCTGACACTGAAGCATAGGCACGAATCTTTTAAAGGGTATTACATGTCTATGTATATGAATAGGTTACAGATGCTCCAGTGGATATCAGCCTTGCATAACTAGGTAAAGTCCTGAGACTGATCCCAAGCTGGGGGAAAAGATATTTTGCCCTTTTGTTGACCCAAGCTGTGTATTTTGTACCTGACAGATCGTTGTTGGGAACCTTACCACACACACACACACACACACACACACACACACATATATATATATATATATATATATATATATATATATATACGTATGTATATATATATAATGTATTTATATATTGCATGTATATACAGTATATAAGCATATTTATACACTCTTCTCTATAATTCCTTCAGGATCCTTGGAAACAAATTATCCTCAAGAGAGTCAGTTCAGTATCAAAACTGTTGCCTGTGACCTCGACAAAGTTGTCTATCGTAAGCACTTACGAAAAGCAAAACTTAAAAACTGATTGCATGTTTCTTGTGCCTCAGTCACCATATCCATTTAATTAATTTTCAGCTTAGAGGACTTGACTGGTTTTACGAATCCCTAAAGCGTAATCTAGTAAATACAATCGATTCCTTTCACTAAACTTGGACTACACTACCCACTGTTGACCTAAAGGAACAAGAGAATTTTTCGTAAATGTAACTGGTTACTGTCTGACTGGAAAATGAGCACGGAAACTTTAAAGATTTATCTTCAAACACAATCCAACGACTTCTTATTTTGAAATTATAGGCCTATTACAAAATTTCAAATCCAGGAGTAAATACAATCGTAGCATACCATCTACCCTCTAAATCATAAAAAAAACTTCAGGAATCCATAAGTATATAAATCTAATAACAAATTTATTTAAATATCGAAAAATAACACGACTCCTAGGCCTTTGTAAAATTCAAAACATAAGAGTAAATACAATCGAACACAATATTCCCTTTTAATCAACACAAAAACCTTCATTAATATAAGAATATATAAATCTTGTCACAATTTATTTATTTTAAAATCATCGAAAAAATCTCACGATTCCTTTCTAAACTAGCTCTAAAATTATTACACATAGGCCTAGCATACAATCGAACACAGCTTCCCTTTAAAATTGCCACAAAACCCTTCAGGAATCTAAGAGTATACAGAGCCAAAAAAATTGATTTTAAAATCATTAGAGAAAATCCCATGATTCCCTTTAAACTAGGGCTAAAATTATAACACATAGGCTTATCATAACACTTCTAATTCAATTACACATAGGCCTAGCACACAATCGAACACCATCTTCCCTTTAAATCACCATAAAAACCTTCGGGAATCTATGAGTGTATGAACAATATAGCAGATCATTTTAATATCATCAGAGAAAATCCCATGATTCCTGTTCAAACTGAGTCTAAAAAGCGACACTTGAGTTGTTCCCTCACTGAACGCTCCCGCTTTCTCTCCCCTCCAGACGAGGCACGGCGGGAGTCGGAGGACAGTGGCGACAGGCGAGCTCGACGGAACAGGAGGTACAACGAGGATGAGGAGGAACAGGCCTCGAAGAAGAAGGAGGATGAGGATGATGAGTAAGTATAAGGAAGTGGTGTGGCTAGGAAGAAGGAGGGTGATGAGTAAGTATAAGGAGGTGGTGTGGTTAGGAAGAAGGAGGATCAGGTTGACGAGTAAGTATAAGGAGGTGGTGTGGCTAGGAAGAAGGAGGATGAGGATGATGAGTAAGTATAAGGAAGTGGTGTGGCTAGGAAGAAGGAGGATGATAAGTAAGTATACGGAGGTGGTGTGGCTAGGAAGCATGAGGATGATGAGTAAGTATAAGGAGGTGGTGTGGTTAGGAAGGATGAGGATGACGAGTAAGTATAAGGAAGTGGTGTGGCTAGGAAGAAGGAGGATGAGGATGACGAGTAAGTACAAGGAGGTGGTGTGGCCAGGAAGAAGGAGGATGAGGATGACGGGTAAGTACAAGGAGGTGGTGTGGCTAGGAAGCAGGAAGATGAGTTGACGAGTAAATATAAGGAGGTGGTGTGGTTAGGAACCAGGAGGATGAGGATGATGAGTAAGTATATTATAAGGTGGTGTGGTTATGAAGAAGAAGGATGAGTAAGCATAAGGAGGTGGTGCCGTTACAAAATTTGAGTGGCAAGGACGATAGATAGGATATACATCCTAGGTAAAATATGTCATAAAAACACGTCGGAAACTTGTTGCCTACATAAAACCAAGAGGTCCCAAACATGTCAACGACCGGGGGAAAATTACATAAAGCACTGGTTACGACTATCAACACGTCGTTAACTTGTATTCAACTTCTTCGTTGTTTGTGTGCGATAAGTTACAGACGTGTGTTTGCGACATGTTCCATCTATCTGAAGACTGAAGGAAAAAAAAAGTAAAAGAAGAACAAAAATATGGAAGATTATGATCCCATGTTCTAAATGAAACTCTGCATTTTATGTCCAATCAAATTCAGTAGCAGTCCAAAAGAAACTCGATGAGTTCGCTCACTCGCATCGAATCAAAGATGACACAAAAAATCTCATCCCAAAAACGAATGCATAGAAGCTTGCAACAGCCGTTGGGAGCCTGGAGTTAGCACTAGTGATTCACAGTGAGGTCAAGAAGCCTGCATCAAGAGTGATCACACTGAAAGAATTAAAATGACAGAAAAATATTAGGAAACAACACGAACTGAAAAATTCGGTCGTTTGCAGGGTAATCAAAAAGGCTTCAAATCAGTGGGGTATAATTCACGGCTTAATTTTGGTAAATTTCACGCAAAAAAAAAAAAAAATGAAAACATCACAGGAACAGGCAACAAGACACAAAGAATAGTATTTTTGCTCTAATGAAGATGTAGCAATTTTTAATATTAATAATATAAAAATGTTGGGAAGAAAAGGTATTAGTAAGAATTAGAACCGAGAACATGACATTGCGAAAAAGCCTAAAATCACCATAATCAGAGAAAGGTGGGCATTTGTAAATTTCTTCCGATACTGAGGAATAATTTCGAAACAAAAGTTGAAAATTCTCTTCTCTCAATTACGAATTTTCAATCAGTCTCGGTCTCTACACAACAAAAAAACGGATCCAGTAAAAAATGATTACAGAAGGGCATTATGGATGAACATACCAACCACGTAACACCTCTCCCCCCCAACCCCCACCCCACTCCATCTTCTACATCCAGCCAATTAAAAAGAAATACATGCCCACCTCGGCAACCGAGACAAGAAAATAAGGAAAATGGGATAATTGTTGGGAGTCAATAAAAAAAATAAAGAAAAAGGAAAAAGCTTGAGAGAAAAACAACTGAGTCAAAGTACTGCAAAACCCTCCAACGGAAAAAAAAGTTAGATACGTCGGAAAAACGTTAAGTTACTCGGTGAAAACGTTCAATTCCCCGTCCCGCACTCTAGGATTCTGGGAGGGGGGAGGTTAGAAGCGGTAGCTTGAACACCAATCAAGCCATCGTGAATGACTCGGATGAAAAATAAATAAATCCGACGAAGCTGGAGGTCGGCTGAAATTCCATTACCATTTTGGGATATCTGGTTACCAACTTCGTTGGCCGGAATGGAAAAAGAAAAGTCACATACACTTCCCTCTCTCTCTCTCTTTTTTTTTTTTTAACCATATACCATGCACCGTCATTTTTTTTTACATTTCTTCAAATGGGAGAGAGAGAGAGAGATGGGGGATGCCAAAGTATTCAGTTCTGCAAAGCTGCATAGTATTTTCTTTCTTCATATGTTGTATAGTGTATGCTCATCTTGCATTTACGTATGTATTTATGTGAATATACAGTATATCAGATTTATTTATATATATAAATATGTAAATACCTCTCCTCTCTCTCTCTCTCTCTCTCTCTCTCTCTCTCTCTCTCTCTCTCTCTCTCTCTCTCTCTCTGTTATATATATATATATATATATATATATATATATATATATATATATATATATATATACATATATATATATATATATACACATATACATACATATGTATACATACATATGTATATACATATACATATATATGCACATACAAAAGAAAACACGAGAGAGAGAGAGAGAGAGAGAGAGAGAGTAACTGCATCATCATCATCACCATCATCGCTATACCATCATCATCATCATCTCCAACATGACAGCAGCAACAGCAGCGACAGCAACAACAGCAGCAGCATCCAGCAACGCCCCCGCCCCACCGCCCTCCCTCCCTCCCCGCCTGCCTCGAACACTGAAAGCCCGGGCATTCAATCCCATTTAACGGCGCTTTAAAGAGAAGCCGAGGAGACCCCTTACTAATTCCTCGCCCGAGGTCTGTTAACAGCAACAATAGCAGCTGGGGTGGCACCTTAATGCCTTCTCTTTCGCTCATCACCGGGGCCATTAGTTCCGTTAATTTCGTCACTCTCTCGGCCCCCCGACGGAATGACTCCGGAGTGTCAGGCAAAACTTTCATCAGCGCCGAGATATTGCAGGGTTGGCGAGGAAAGCTTTCATTACCCATAGATGTTGCGTTATGAGTGACAAGGGTTAGGAGTGTGCTGGACCTAAAGATATTGGCACGCAGAGAAAACATTATCCATAGATATAGATGCCGTGTTATGATGAATTACTAAAATCTTTTAAAATCTTTTTTCGTAATATACTGATACTATATTACGGAGTATAACATCATGAGTAATAAAAAGAAAGATATCGTTCATGGATGTTTTTCCCGGAAGAAAGCATTATCCATTAGTGACGCATCAAGGAAAACATCTTCAATAGATTGCATATTACGAAGGAAAACGTTATAAAAAAAGTTCTATTGTGTGACAAAATTACGGAAAAACTTTCAGGATACAAAAAATTCAAAACTGATGGATTTTGAATACCTGAGTTTTGGAAACACTGATCGAGAAAGTAGCCACAGATGTTCTGTTCTGAGAGAGGGAATTTTGGAAAAACTCAATGACAGCAGCGGTATTAAGTTGCTCTTGATAAAATCAAAATCTAATCATGCTGTATCATAAGTAACAGAGTTGTGGGTCTTTTTTTTTTGGGGGGGGATTTATGAATATTCATGCTATTAATGAGGAAAAAAAGCCAACACAACGTTTCAGGCAACATAACTGTCCCAAATGATCCATAATAACAAAAACTATAAGATCTAAACCGGCAAACGTTAGAGCTATGGCTTCGTTTTCATGTAATTTGATAAGAGCATTCAAACAGAAATCTGTGAAGCCAAAGATTAAAATTCCCTTTTTACTTTATGGACAAATAAAAGAAATTCACTTCTCGCTATCATGTGGTTCGGATTCGACAATAAGCTGTAGGTCCCGTTGCTAAGTAACCAATTGGTTCTTAGCCACGTAAAATAAGTCTAATCCTTCGGGCCAGCCCTCTCTAGGAGAGCTGTTAATCAGCTCAGTGGTCTGGTAAAACTAAGCTATACTTAACTTTTTTTTTAGAGATAACAATACAAAAGAGGTCAGGATAACACGTGAATATAACAACGAAAACAACACACTAATGTAAGTCTCGGCGGGGCAAAATGATCTCGCCGTCATGTGTTAAAATCAAAGTCGAGATGGTCACACCTCACTAACTCATGTCACACGATGAATACAGAATGTAAAGTTGAGCCGCTGTTCCTGTGTGTGCTTTGCCATTAACGCTTCGATCTGTGCCTGGGGTTGGATGCGACTGATGTCATGTTTAACCTGATTAACATTGCGTTACAGTTATTTCTTTCTCTCTCTCTCTCTCTCTCTCTCTCTCTCTCTCTCTCTCTCATTGTTCAAATTTCAAGATATATCTATATATCTATCTATCTATATATATCTATATATTATATATATATATATATATATATTATATATATATATATATGGTATGTATGTATGTATAAATATTTTAAGTTTGAAGATTATATATAATATATATATGAATATTTTTAAATTTGAAGATTATATATATATATATATATATATATATGTGTGTGTGTGTGTGTGTGTGGTTTTGTGTGTGCGTATGTATGTGTGTGAATGCATGCACTGATATCCTAAAACCTACCGATATACAAAAAAAACCCTGACTAAAACTGGTCTTTCTCCACCCGCAGGGAAATGCTGAATCCACTGGTGTATCGGGAATCTCTGACGGGGAGGTCAATGCGAGGGGGCATGATGAGACGGGCATATACCCCGGACAGGGATGCCCTGAGCAGGTCCTCCGCAGCAACCTCCCTCAGGTCACGGTCCCATTCACAGCCGCCCGAGATCAACCACAACGAAGTCTCACGGCGCACGCGCAAGAAAAAATAATAACCTTGGTGTTTTTGCAAGAGGAACATTGAAAATGAGAATATTTTTCTTTTTTGTGGTGGATGGATGGAGCCATTTTTAACGATAAATGAAGGAAATTATGAGTAATTCGTTGAAATATTATTTAGAACGATTTGCAAAAAAAAAATCGAAATGAAATCATTTTCTGTTTAATAAATTAAAGAAATGATAATTCATACACGTACTCAAACGATTATTCAGAATGATTCGTGAGAAATCGGAATAACAGAATTTTTTTAGTCAATACGAAAAATGAGTTGTGAAAACGTTAAAACGACTATTAACAAAATAAAATAAGACTACTTTTTTTACAATAATATTGTAAATGTTAGTAAACCAGAGCTAACAATAGGAACATCACAAAAAAGTTTTTTAATTGATTCAATAAATCCACGACCAAAATGGAGCATTTAAAAATACAAGACAAATAACAACTTGTAATGAATTCTGAGGTAACAGTTAAAAAATATAAAAATGAGAGCAAATGTCCTAAAAATCTCTATTAAAATGCATTTGATAATTTTATCATGTAAACAGACACGAAAAAAGAAGAGCTATATCAGATCGTGTTTAAAATGCATTTCTGATAAATTAACCACGCAAAAGTAAGTCAGAAAACATTTCGAAATATGAATGTCTTAAAAAATGCTTTTCTAATGAAATTAAGAGTTAAAAATAAAAAAAAAATATCGAAACGGAATTATTTTCTGAAAATTCATTTTTAATAAACCGAACACTCAAAAGTACACTGGAAAAAACTTCTAAAAAATAGGATATCTTTTCTAAATGCATTTTAAGAACAATCATTACTAAAATAAAGTAAGAAAACGAATAGGTATTCGAAGTAAGACATCAAAAATCTACAAAAAAAAAGGAAAAAGAAAAAAGGAACAGAGATATCTGTGCCTACGCTGACATCAGAGAATTGATAATTTTCAAGGTTATTTCAGGATACGGTTTTTTTTTTTTTTTTTTTTTTTGCAGCACGTTCCCAGCTCGGGCAGAATGAGCCGTCAAAAAAACTCACCCGGGCTCTCGATTTCACAACAAAAGGAAACTGTACAATTAAAATCAGTCAAGTTCGGTGAAAAGTGTTTTGCTCGTAAATAAAAAAGCTAAGATACGGAAATTCACTCTACTTTGCACCAAGGCACTTCAAGATGGCAATTTCTGCGTGACGAAAACACTAAACTTTGAACGTGAACTCATTTGACATTGAAAATCATATATACGGGAAATAAAATTGGAATCTTGCATCACGACACTCCTTAATACACATTTTAAAATATACATTTTATCCTGAATTCATGATAAAGATCTGAAACTAAAAATGTTGCATTAAAATAAAAGCAGGAGAATGGATTCGCCCAAAGATAAATTTCAAAAATCGTTGGAGAGTAAGATAAACAAAATATTACATAGAATAAGATTAAAATCTAAACGTCTACTTTACTGGATATAAAACATATACAACGTGAAACACGACAGATTAAAAACAAACTTCTTAAAAAAGCAAAATCAAAGCTGAGCTGAAAATATATCACTTATTAAATCAGTTTTTTGAGAGAGATGCATCAACTGATATGGAAGTAAGGCAACGGAATTAAAACAGTTTTAGGTAAAAAGCGAAAATAGACAGAAGGGAAAAGGTAACATGTTAAAAACAGGTGTGCGAACACAATAAAAACAGTTTCGTAAGGAAGGAATTGTTTACCGGGAAAAATCAAACATAAAGCAGCCTTAATAAGAAGTTAGATCATGTTAAAGGAAAAAATAACTATTTTAAAAATTTTTGAAAGAAAGTGGTATAAGTGAAATAACCAATTATATGTCATACAGAAATCAACCTTGACAGCACTCAACAATATTTCCCAGCAACATCACTCAGTTAGCTGAATATGTTATGTATAGATATGTACAGTGTACACATAAAAACTCGTGTGTGTACTGATTTAGACTTAAATACATACAATTCTAATTATGTACTTATACACATCAGTGTTAACATTCAATACACAGGAACCTAAATTTATATATATATATATATATATATATATATATATATATATATATATATATATATATATATATATATATATATAAATTTACACATGACAGAGCAATTTGTATATAAATAAATCTATGCATTTTATATGCACATAGTGTGCATATATGACATTGTGAATACATTGACGTATACACTTTATTATTATTATTATATATATATTTATGCTATAAAATATAAGATAGCATGTTATATATATTTACATGTCAGATATGACACACACACACACACACACACACACACACACATATATATATATATATATATATATATATATATATATATATATATATATATATATATATTTCAAGTCACATACAGCAACACAGTCATACATGATTGCGTGTTACATTTGTCTACATGCTCCAAAAAGCATGTTACATATTATTTGCATATTATATATGATAGAATGTTGCATATATTAACACGATATATATGACAGCACATCAGAGACGTGTTATATATATATAACAATTTTATATATAGAGCATGTAGTATATAATAGCAAATCATATACATATATATATATTTCTATATTATATATAACAGCATGACTATGTACGTACATGTTATGATATGACCTTTCGGTTCAATATTCAGCTCACGAGGGTGAGAAATGTCTGAGCCCTCTCAACTGGGAAAATGTTTTGCAGCGAAACACAACACAGAGCGAAGCCCTTAGATGATCTTAGCCTTTGTTGTGATAATTTTGACAGTTTCTACGAGGCAGTTTGTTTGGGTGTCTCGGTAAACGCATTGACAATTATATATACAGAATTTTTATACGTAACGATGAATACGAGAAAACCCACTTTCCATTTTCTGTAATCGAATATTGGTGTATGTGTGTGTATATATATATATATATATATATATATATATATATATATATATATATATATATATATATATATATATATATATATATATATATATATATATATAATATAAACTATATATACTGTATGTATATATATACTAATATATATATATATATATATATATATTATAATATATATTATATATATACAGAATATATACAGTGTATTATGAAACGTATGTGTGTAAATAAAAGTACGTTTGGCTGAAACACATAGCCTTGGACTTTCATTTGACTAATAAAAGGCATTGGAAGATGCATCTGATTCCAGGGTATACTGCATAATAAAAGCGTATCGTATTTCTTCGACTGTGACACAAGAATGTGACAAAGTGCTAAAAAGTGAAATAAAAAAGAAAAAACAAAAGACATAAAATGTCATCAAAGATACTTTTTAAAATGCCATGAACTGTTTCAAGAGTGTAATTTTACAGACATGTAAAAAGGACTAAGTGATAATCTCTCAGATTCTTAGGTTCAAATTGCAGACGGATACTGAGTATTGATTGGCACAAGTGCAATTTTTCTGCAAGGAAAAACATAAACTAGGAATGGATGGAAATGAGAAAAATGGGGGCAAAACTTTGTTTCTCGAACCATTTTGAATAAAACCCCTTACTCTTCCATATAATACATTTAAAACAGTGCCTATAATTTCCCCTCTGAAGATTTAATTAAACATAAAGTCCTCGAACCTTTTCCAGGAGGTAGTAAATGACATTAAGAACCAGACGAAGGCTGCCATTCCATGGAAAAGACAACTTCAGTGTTGGAAGCCCGATTCTCCAACTGCTACTGAGGGCTGCAGCTCACGTTCTAGGTTAGGCGAGTTAAGAGCAAAGCAATTGGGCTACTAAAGCTACTAACACTGGCTATGTGAGGCTACTTTATCTCTCTTGAACGCGCCGCACTGTGTTCATCTCTCACCGTCCAGCGCGGGTTACGTTTTCTATTGGTAGGAAATCTTTGGGTGCGTTTCCAGCAGGGCGCTTCCAGCGCGCATGCCTGGAACGCACTGGGGCTGTCATTTTTTGCTAACGAAACCACACAAGTTTGCGCACGGCATTCCAAAGGCCTTCTTCATGCAGTGGCAGAAGTATATCCAAATCCATGAATAAAAATGAGCTATTAAATTTCAAAATGGCCACCAGAGGCTGTGAAATATTTTGAAATATTTATCGTCGCAGTTCATAATAAAGGATCAGCTGTTATTGGGTTGCAAACTAGTCTTCGGATCTGAAACATCTAAAGTCATAATTATCAGAGCCACTGCAACGCAATTTGCGCTTGAGAGTTCGTTGGCAAAAATGAGTGTGTTAAACCCCATGGGTTGGCTTGTCAACACGGCTGACGTTTGGTCTGACAGCATCAGGAAGCGACTTGCCTTCTGGTAGTGTTTCTATGAGGTTATTTTGTTTACGCTATAGAGTTGACACTTTGAATATCCTATGGATAAAACACAACCCCCAACACATTAAGTCGTATTAGAACTGTTACCTAACGGGTGAATACAGGATGATGTAATTCTATTTAAAAAAGAAAATAGATCTTCAATATTTGGACGAGGAAGGATATGGTGGTTTCAACATTCTGAATTAAACAGAGGAAATCACGAAACTATTACTTTTCGTAATGGTTGAGTTTCTATTTGATTCTTATCCGAAAATCAGTAATAACTTACTAAACCTTACCTAACAAAATCCTTTTGATAATAATGATATGATAACAGTACATAAGGCTACCTTATCTATCGAACTCCTGACTTCACCTTGACATTGAACGAAGAAGAGATATAACGCCTCATTAGATAGGTAGGCTATGCACTTTCAGGTATGTTATTGTCCGTGTAAGTAGAAACACACATTTAAGTAAAATTGACCTTTGCAGATATGTAGCATAGAGCGCAAAATGTATTGTGATCCGGTAGGTCTAGATTATTACATTAATTGTATGGAGCAAATAATATAATTATTTACAAATTTAACTACCATTACAATTATATAAATATAAATTTATATGTATATGCAATTTCTATTTGTATGGACCAGTTCTGTTTGCGTGGGTCACCGTGGATGTTACCTACTGTCACACTTTAGTTTGTGACTGCCGAAATGAGAAGTTATTTTGTCAATTTCTGGAAAAGAAGACATTTCCCTGTTTTCCTCAACTTACTTATAGCAGTTTCTGCGATGCGCGTAAATAGAGATAGACTTATCCATACACATGTACTCCCATAAATGCATACACACATGTATATGATACATATATGTAGAGTCTCCTTATCATGGCATCCCTAAGTTTATTACGGGCTTTTTGATTCGTCGTTATCTTTTTTAAAACAAGATTGATGCTATCGTCAGTAACGTAACAACAACTTACATAAAAAAAAATCTCGTTGTCTTTAGTGAGTGATCTCTCTCTCTCTCTCTCTCTCTCTCTCTCTCTCTCTCTCTCTCTCTACAAAACTCTCAGGTAATAACTCAGAAACCATCTCTCTAATTCAGTACAAATGACATATTCATCCAATGCAAGAATAACTACCACTGAAACCATCGATAACTATAATTCTTTGCAAAATGACACATTGATCCTGCAAGATTGAAATCACCACTGATGACCCATTGCGATTTACTCTTTAAAATTATTAGAAAGACCTTTGAATCATTTTCAACACTTGTTGGCTCTTGTATTCACATAGAAAAATAAATCCTTTTAAATTTTGAATAAAACTTTAGATATTAAAAAAAAACTTTGATAATGACATGGGTGCATCTACTAAATGACTGCGCTTCTTGACCTGACCGTTGTTAACCTTATTAATGGATGACCTGCCTATCTCAGACTTTAAACTGACCTAAACACTTCCTAATATCACTTCCTCTCCTTCCTAACCTGACCAAATGATTTTTTATAAACATTTGGTGCCACAGCTCTCTTTTGACTTGACCAAGTTCACCTGACTTTTATAACATAACTACCTACTGTGACCTGACCATGACCTAAACATTTGTATAACTCCTTCCTATCAGGCCACACTAACCTAAACATATTATAACATTTATAATTCCCTTCTAACCTGATTACATTAACATAAATATAATAAATATAATATAACTCATCGCTGACCACACCACACTGACCTAAACATTTGACAACATACATAATCCCTTCTGACCTGACCACACTGCCCTAAACATCTAATAATATCATACCTCCCTAGCCTGACCACACTGACCTCAAAATCTGATAATATAACACCCTAATGACCTGACCACGCTCACCTAAACACCTAATAACATACAACATTCCCTTCTGGCTTGACCACACCGACCTATACAGCCGACAATATAACTACCTGACGACCTGGCAACACTGACCTGCACATTTGAAATTTGCCTCTTTACTGTCCTGACCACTAGATGTTCTATTGACCTACGGACCTAAATATTTGATAAACATAATCTTCTGAGATAATCACACTTACCCAATATTCGATGATTGGACGCCTTGGTGCTTACCAACATTTTTTACCTGACTTCATGCTGACTTCATACTTGGTAATCTGACTTACTGTATGTTACCTGTGATCAGATATTTTGACAATCTGACTTACTACTGACTTGACTATTTGATAACCACATTAATTGCAAACTTAACCTTTCAGAGATCTGATTTCATACCGACCTAAACTTTTGATACACTGACTCGCTACTGTTCTGACAATGACAGTGCTGGCAAGATTATTCACAAAAGCAATTTCCTACTAACCTGACCCGGCCCATTAATACTATCCATTCCTGATAGCATGACCATTCAGCAATCTGACTTCCAGTTGATGCGACCACTTATAATCTGTCTGACTGATGGACTGACTGATAAATTGATTCTTGCTGACCTGACTGTTTGAAAATCTGGAGTCTTGCTGATTGTGACACTTGAAAATCTGCACCTAACACTTCATAATTTATTCTTGCATGATTGGACTCCTTGCCGATGTAACAGATTTCCTGCTCTTCAGTAATCTGATCAGCTGATGTCTGGTGAATTATCAACTTGGCACTTGGATTTCTTTTGACCTCAACTTTAAGCCTGACTTCCTACTGACCTGCAACGATGATAATAACTTGACTTTATACTGATTTAAGCCCTCTCTCTCTAAAGTATCTGTTGTCTGACATTTAATAATCTAACTTCCTACTGACTTAACCACTTGATATTCATTTCCAGTTTCCTACTTCCCATCCCACCTCTTTTGAGTGAAAAAATGTTGTTCAAGGTTTTACTGTATGGTATACATATGCCTGAATGTGCGTATGCTCTCTCTCTCTCTCTCTCTCTCTCTCTCTCTCTCTCTCTCTCTCTCTCTCTCTCTCTTCATATCTTATGTATATATACACATTTATACATATTAGCATACGTTTATATACATGTACCGATCAAAATTATTAGAGGGCTGACTGTCCTAAACATTGTATCTGCTTTAGCAAACCCTACTCCTTGAATTATATTAAGAGACCAATCAAACAAAACTAATCTGATATAACGAGACGTCAGTGATTAACTAGACCCCTGATAGAAATATAGTTTTTCTATACTCTGTCACCAGAGTGCGACCATTTCCACATCAGCTGTTGTTACTTTCGTGCGTGACACTTGCTCATCCCCATTTAGACTGTAACATTCTGTATAATTCGAGGACCAAATCTGTGTAAAAGATGCGTTCAGTTGGTATGATCTGACGAAACGTTCTGCGGACGTGGGTTGCGAAACAGCTTAGCGTGTTCTGTTTGCAACTCTTTCAAACACTTCCCCGATGAAATGCCCCCCCCTGCGCTCCCCCTTTTTACTCTAACGAATCACCAAATGACAAAAGACGCCTGTTGTAAACACTTCATATATTTTATGTCCTTTTGACCTCCCATATATTAAGTTATGTATGTTATGTCTTGTAAGGGTAATCACAGGAAGAAAGTAGACACATCAAGATGATTTTCAACTAGATCATTTAATTTGAATGAATTTAGTATACTTGTAAATTTTTGTAATAGCTTTGGTGATTATATATATGTATATATATATATATATATATATATATATATATATATATATATATATATATATATATATATATACATACATATATACATATAATTATATATATATTGGAATGTTGATATATATTGCATAAAATACTTTTGACTATTTGGATATTTTCACCTGTGGTTTCCATCTTAATTTTTATATTCTGGACATTTGTACATAATATACAAAAAGCATAACATGTAACATTAACATAGAATGAACCATTGTTTTATAAAAGGCTTCATAAATAACATGAACTTGGTTTTGTCTGCAAATTTAGTAGCGTTAAAATTATACATCATTTAAAGTAAATGCTATGAAAATTAAAAGGAAATTATGATATGCTATTAATGTGTTTATGATTATAGTATATATATATATATATATATATATATATATATATATATATATATATATATATATATATATACTATATTTCAATATATACCAACCAAGTTTAGACAACGGAGAATGAAGAGGACCTTCCGTTCCTTTAAAAAACAAAAAGAAATCGAATGAATGCTAAAAAAAAAAAAATCAGTAGAGCTATAAAAACGAAATTGGCAAAGGATCTGAAATGAAACTTAAAGAAGAGGATTGGAATTTTAATAAACAAAATGACATAAAATGACAGAGAAACGTTCGGAGATGTACAGAGAGAGACGCAACGAGTATATAAACAAATAAACCTGAAAACAAATAGATAAATAGATAAATAAAGCATTTAATAGATGAAGAGAAAAATCAGTAAATATAAATAATTAGCGGAGAAGTAAGCAAATTATTCGATCCGTAAATGTGTAACATAAAATTTAAAAAAATAATTAAGCGAACACTTGTTAGATCAATAAAAAAAAGAGTCACAGAATAACGAAACGAAAGCAGAGTAAATAAATGAATAATTATAAGAAAACTAAGGTAATTATTCGATCAGTTAATCTGCAAGACGAATAAAAAATAACAAGAAATAATGAAATGAATAGTTATAAAACTCTAAAATAAATCAGAGAACAAAGTAAAACACTTAAGACAATTAATAACCAAGGCATACCAGCCATCAATCTATCATTAGACAGTAACCGAATAAATAATTTAAATAAAGTAAACAAAACAAAAAAATGAAGAACAAACAAACTTGTCGGTACGAGATACCGAAGGTAACTGACGAAGGTCTCCGGCGTCCAGTTATAATGTTTTTTATGAGCCAATCTCCGTGATATTTATTACTTACATGCGCTTGTTTTTAAGAGAGGGGATAGATCAGATCTGGTGGCGCGTGGAGAGGATAAACCATTACCTATATACGTATTCATTTGCATACATGTATGTATAATAAATAAATATATATATATAAATATATATAAATATATTTATGTATAAAATATTTATATAAATATTTATATATATAAAATATTTATATATATACATATATGTATTATATATATCAATAAACATATATAAACACTTGTGTGTGCATTTACTTTCAGAGCCAAATACGAAGGAAAAACAAAACAAACGCAAACCACGTTAAAGGAAAACACTGAAGAATATTTTGAGGTACCCTATGAGTATTTTTCTCGCGTGCGTTGAGAGTAAAGTATTTATCCTGTTTTCTGAGATATATTTCACAATTTATACAAACTACAAATGTTTATAAATATAAGGGCATATTTATATAATCTATTTTCTGTTTGTTAAGATGGATATAAGGTTAATAAAATTATGCTACACTAATCTTCTTGGTTGTTTTATTAAGGTGTCCTATTGCACAGGTAACTGAAAAGCGACGCAGTACCTGGTAGCTCGTCGAATGGAGTGGGTCACAGCCATGGCCCGAAAAACACAGAGATTGCAACTTCATCCCAGAATACGTGCTGAGATTCATATTTTCTCTGAGACCAACCCCCTCTTAGAAGAAGCGTTTTTAACTGGTAAAAGTATATGACGTGTTCGTAAAATATTGACATCCAAGAACAAAGATTTATTTGTAAAATTTGACATCGGATGAGAATATTGTTTATAAAGTTAAGCATATGAAATCATTCACATTCAAGCTAAATATCAAATAAAACGGGGAAACTTTGTTAAAACCACACAGGCCTCTATTTTTTTATATGGATTAACATAAAGTAAAACTCACTGCTTATTAATCAAAACGTGAAGTGAAATATTCGACTCAGCAATTACTTCCTGATAACACGAGCTTGATATGAATGCGCTAACAACAGCCCCTCTCATTACGTTAATTACCACATCTGCATTAGGCAAATACGGCTTTGCATCGATATCATTAGGACCTCAGGGGCTGGGCTCGTAATCCGTCGGGTTTCGGACCTGATACAACCCACTGTTGCTTGCCCCAGTCCGCCAAAGTCTCCTGCAAGTTTCCTCGCTGCTTTGTTAGTTTTCTGAAAAGAAAACTATTGTGTCGGCTTTGTCTGTCCGTCCGCACTTTATTCTGTCCGCCCTCAGATCTTAAAAACCACTGAGGCTAGAGGGCTGCAAATTGGTATCCTGATCATCCACCCTCCAATCATCAAACATACCAAATTGCAGTCCTCTAGTCTCAGTAGTTTTTATTTTATTTAGGGTTAAAGTAAGCCATGATCGTGCTTCTGGTAACGCAACAACACAGGCCACCACGGCCGGCTGAGAGTTTCATGGGCCGCGGCTCATACAGCATTATACCGAGACCACCGAAAGATAGATCTATTTTCGGTGGCCTTGACTATAAGGTGAAGAGAAAACTCGGTTGCGCCGAAGAAACTTCGGCGCATTTTTTACCTTTTTTTTTATTTTGTGTACTGCAGGAGAGTTTCCCTTTTATCCGGGTTCTGGATCGGCTGGACGACATGACCGGTCAAGGAAGGGTATAAAGGAAAAAAAAAAGGTTTGTTTTTCTTGTTGTATGTTAAGATGGCCTTATACCAACAAAGGCTTTTGCTTCTTGAGCAGTTCGTAACGAAGCATGAAATATGGTTTACACGGTAAATCTTTCTCATAAGAACTGAGGAAGGTTGTAATACATGTATTGTGTTTAATAATAATAATAATAATAATAATAATAATAATAATAATAATAATAATAATAATAATAATAATAATAATAAGAAGAAGAAGAAGAAAGAAAGAAGAAGAAGAAGAAGAAGAAAGAAGAAGAAGAAGAAGAAGAAGAAGAAGAAGAATCTTTAGATTAGAAGATTCATTTTTCGTTTCTCTTATCTCAGACTATATAGACTGAAACAGAACGATACTAAAGTAACATAACAGTCGAAATACCCTTAACACATACTGGGTACTGAAAATCCACACGATAAATGGACGGAGAAGCAGTAAAGTGACGTCAAGGGGGAGGGGGGTCAGATGCGAGCAGCAACAGGTTACAGAGTGAGTACAATGATGCCCCATAAAATCTCTACGTCAACAGAATGACAAGTCCCTTTTACTAATCTGCTACTGATTTTACTGTCATTCACCATCGTCACCATCATCATCACCCAGTGACTCTCGGGTCTCATTGTGGTCAATGGCGATCGCATCAGACCCGCGTTAGGTCTGCTGCAAGTAAAATTTTTTGCCAGACAACGTCAACTCGCCTCCGATACCTACCAAATTTGAATCACATCTTGTGAGAGCTTTGCTTTTTATGCAGTTTATGCATTAGTATATAAATCATGCGGAATTTTAACACGAAAAAGAATGCGGAGTTTAATGCAACAAAAAAAATGCGGAGTTTAAAAGGATTCCTGCCTTACATGAAAAGGTGTTTAAAAACAATTATGATATTTTCTGGAATTAACTTATTTCATTTTTACGAATTTGGTTTAATAATAAGGGATTTAAATGACGAGAGGAAAGAATGATTAATCAGATAACAAAATAAAGTTCTTTACATTTAAACATTTGTGAAAAATAACGTTTCAGAGCATCTGCTATTAGTGAACAGAAAAACATGATAACATTTTGCATCTATTACAATCTGAATCAGTTAACTGTGGTCGAAAATAAACTAATGTTGAAAAATCACATCTATCCAAACATCAGCAAAAGAACTGGTGAAAGGATGTAACTGTCTCTGATAAGAAAAAATTCTAAAGACAAAAATGTGTTTACATATCGTTGACGTTTGACATCCAATCATTAATCTTACATATGGTTAACGCTTGACATCTGATCACTCATAAAAACGCTTGCATATGGTTGACGTTTGACACCTAATCACTAATCTTACATATGGTTAACGTTTGACACCTAATCAGTAATAAAAATGCTTGCATATGGTTGACGTTTGACACCTAATCACTAATCTTACATATGGTTAACGTCTGACACCTAATCAGTAATAAAAATGCTTGCACATGGATGACGTTTGACACCTAATCATCAGTAAAAATGCTTACATATCGTTGACGTTTGACACAAAATCACTATAAAAATGCTTACATATCGTCGACGTTTGACACAAAACCACTATAAAAATGCTTACATATCGTTGGCGTTTGACACAAAATCACTATAAAAATGCTTACATATCGTTGACGTTTGACACAAAATCACTAATAAAAAAAAATGCTTACATATGGTTAACGTTTGACACCTAATCACTAACAAATAAAAATTCATATATGAATATCTATATTTCAACATCTACAAAACCTCACAGCATCTTTCCACAACATCCTCTTCCACGCTAACGTCAACGCCGTCCTCACAGCTTGAAAAAGAAGGATGCTTCCTCTCTCTTTCAAGAATAAACTCAAAGAATAAATTCAAAGAGTAAACTCAAAAGACTTCCTTCAGCTTCCTCTTCCTCCCCACTCTCTCAAGCCCTCGGGCTTTCATAAGGAATGGGCCTCTCTCTCTCTCTCTCTCTCTCCGCTGCTATATTTTTCAATCCTTTTTTCACTCTCATCCCTCTCTTTCTCCGCTGCTATATTCCTCCCTCTCTCTCTCTCTCTCTCTCTCTCTCTCTCTCTCTCTCTCTCTCTCTCTTCTCTTAAGACTTCTTTCCCTGGGCTCATACTCATCTTGCCTAGATCATTAAATGAAAAAAGACATTTCCTCTCAAAGAATTGTTCGTTTTTCTTTCATTATTTTTCCCCATTTTTCCCAAACCCTCTGTTCATTCATGTTTTTTTTTTACATAAGAAGTCTGAAGAAGAAGCTGTGACTAAGGCTTTCGACTAGTTTATACAAGCATTATTTGCCTTTATGTTTAGATCATTATATGTTTTATACATGTACGAGACATGTATAAATCATGTCACGAACTGAATGTGGGAACTGGGACCAAGTAGGAAGTCTGCGATCAAGGCTTTCCATTAGTTCACACAACCACTCACTACCCTTCATGTTTAGATCACTATGTCCCCATGCATGAGACATGTATAAAACATGTCACGAACAGAATGTGGGGACAGAGAAAGAGACGGAGAGGGAACTGAGGAAGCGGAATCATCCAGTGGTATGCAGAAACGCCATTAGCATCCCACGACAACACGAAGGAAGGAAACGAAGTTATGCAAATAAGAGGCAGGTTTCACTCAAAGGCTCGAAACTAACGACAGTTGTCACTAACTGGAATGATGCATATTTACTCTCAATGTCAATGCGTTTCTCAATTCTAGGTGATGAATAATGAATCATGACTCTGACGTGTTTAATTACGTATGAGTCTTTGATATATTAAGTATGAAATGCATGATGTTTGGTGGCTTAAATGCAAGGAAGTGGGATCCAGGTAGACTCAGCTCTCGCGACTTAGATTTCAAATCGAACACATCTCTATGACTTGTTAGTTATTCAACGTATTATTTCGTAATAAAGTGTTAAATTTCCATAGCCTCTCAAGTCGTCTTCATATATGAAATATCAATGGTCGTAATTGTGAATACTCTTAATTCAATAAATCATCGTGTTGCAACTCTGCAGATATCACGTAAATACACATTACATACAAACATATATGTATGTATGTATGTATGAATGTGTGTATATATATATGTGTGTATATATACACACATTCACACATGCATACATACATACACACACATATATATATACACCTTTTCCAGTCTTTTAGAATGACTGTACCCCATGCCATTTTATATGGCTGAAACCCACCCCAGTCGACTAAATACCACGGCTTTAATTCACTGGCTATGAGCAAAATGAATTTTTCAAGAAATATTCCTGAGTAATTTCCACGAACCTAGCAAACGCGAACCGGGCGCTTGAGCCACTCTGCCACACTTTCCACTTTCGCCCTATTAATTACCCTCTGGGTAACGAAAATGAAGTGTAATAAAAAAAAAGAAGAAACGAAAAATGAGTAATGAATAAATAGGCGAAGATCCAACAAAAGACTTCATATTTGCATTGAAATTGCTCCGCGTGATTAATGAAATCCCTTACCGAAAAAATGTAATCAAATGAATAATTAACTCCTTTAAAATCCTTGGGGAAATTTAATTTCCAACTGCATATTTGATGAGCCCACGCTTGCTTTCTAAGGCGGAATCAGGGACGTACGTACCACCACATACGCTCTTATAATTATATAATTATATATATATATATATATATATATATATATATATATATAATATATTTAGTTTCTCATATATATATATATATATTATATATATATATACAATCTTTTAGTTTCTCAACAAGTGTAAAGAGGTGGAGCTGCTACCCGTATGCCATCGTTTCTTTATCCCAGCAGATGCTGTTACTCATTTACAATTGGGTTGACTAGTGGGCGACAGACCAGTAGTAATCTATGGACCTAGCAAACGTTATCAGCGAGCTACACCACTTGGCACCGATGCCCACTTTGGCTGACTGCGTCTTCCAAACAAGCGGTGGGACCGCCACATATACTACAACATCAATGTCAGTATGGATGGCTCAAGAATGAAAGCGGATGATTCGTACATTTATTTGGGATTAGGAAGGTTGCAAAAGACTGGGAACGTATGAGGTGATTGCTGAGCGAATTCTCCTTTACGGGATTAAAATGTGGATGTTGAATGCAAATGGAAGAAAAAGGGTTGACGCTGTTGAGATTAACTGAAAAGGGTTGAAGCTGTTGAGATTAACTGTTTCCATATTACATGCGGCCTAAAGAGAACTGAGACGGTGAGAAATGAAGAGAAGACATAGAAATGGTAAAAAATCCTGCGCAGGAGTTTTATTTACATTTAATCATGTGAAAAGAACTGAGGTGAAATGATTGCGCACTGCAGAAGTGTTACGAGGGAGGAGAAGAGAAAGACCTAGGAAGTACAAGATAGACAGTGAGGAAGAGGTGTTGGAAAGGAAGGGCCCCAGTATCCAGGAGAAGAGAGGTATATTAGAGATTGAGGTGTAAATAGCACGGTGTGTGTCGGAATGTTCGACGTGCTCCTGGTGAGTCTTCTGTTAACGTATAGAAGCGGCTAATGAGATGACAGTGACCATCTTCTTTTCCCGAGTCACCCCTTCAGGGGAGACTGTTGAAAAGATCTCCATGCGTATACATAATGTGTACGTGTAGGCAGATTAGGCAATCATCTATATTCAAGTTACAAGGCGCAAACATGATCACAGCCCAGTAAATCCATATTACCCAGTTTCTAAGAGGAAACTGCTATCCTAATATTGTTTATGAGTTAACATACAACTCGGTCAGCTCTCTTATTTTCAGAGCAATTGTTGTTTGCAATAACTTCTGTGAATCGTACCGTCATTTTCTTTTCGCTAGAACAAATAATGTCTTAGACGCAAGGGCTGCCTACTGATGAAGGCCCCGCGTTGAAGAGAAACAAACTTAATCTATCGAAGACGAAAATTTTATTACTAAGCGCGAGAGAGTTTCACCATCACCTTGGTACTAGTATTTCATTATGTCACGCAGAGTTTTGCCTCATCTTTTACATGGGGTTTTTCGTTTATGCGGCCCACAAACAAAATTTTATCTTTAAAGTTCAAAAGTAAACTCACTTGCTACTTATCCTATTGAAGACATTCCTTTGCTAAGTCACTTATAATACTGTATTTACAATTTTTGTCTGGTGTATTTATACATTTCAATGCGTACATCATAATGGGGGACAAAAAAATACAAGTCCATCATTTCCATCAACAAAATCAACAACAGAATCACTTTATAATTAATTAAACATGGCATTTACGTACAAATATACAGAGGAAGCAATGTTAAAAAATACACAAAGGCATACTGCGCAGATGAAGCAGTAAAGGAACCTAACTTACACCCATTTTATTATCAGACGCTCAATCTGCGACTGTTTGCATACCAAGCTTATCTCTCCCGAGTTTCCCACAATGAAAAAAGATCGGGTTTTACACACGAAGTGACGCTCCGACTCATTGGGAAAAGCTTTTATAAAAATCCTGCATCGTAAAGTTACAAGTCTAAATAACTGCAACATAGACTTTCAAGGCTAAGTCTGAATTTCTGAGACGGCTGCATGCCAGAATGTACATAAATTTTAAGACGGGTGCGTCTTGCTTCTTTCAATATTCAGGTTTTTTTTTTTTTTTTTTTACTTTTACAATGGCTGTTCTACGCCCGGATGAAAGAAGAGGCATGAGCGTAGACTTAACGCCGATACTTTTGTAAAATAAAAAAAAAATAAAAAAATTACAATGAACCGCAGTGGCTTTACTGCAAGAGACGATTATTATTATTAGCAAAAAAAATCACATTCTGACACAAACAGCAAATGCAGGAGACATAACGACCATCTAGCGTAGAATTCTGTACTGTTTTAATATACTTCAATATCAACGTTATTATTATTAGCCAAGCAGCTGCCCTAGTTGCGTAAAGTGCTACAAGCCCAGCGTCTCCAATAGGGAAAGTAGCCCAGTACCGAAAACTGTATGAGAGAATTAACAAACAAAACCAGGTGAAATAAAGCAATTCAAATTATGAAGTGAGACTCACGTGAGTCCACTTAATAAAAATGCATTTGCCTGAAGTTTGAACTTCAGAATTCATAATGGGTCATACTAAAGCCAACACACCTTAAACCAAAGTGTCTGCAATTTCATTTATATTTTTGTTCTCTCTCGTACCACTTTCCCCCACGCCCTGAAAATCCCTGCAACATACTCTCCCTAACACCGCCCCCACCGTCTCTCTCCCTCTCTCTCTCTCTCTCTCTCTCTCTCTCTCTCTCTCTCTCTCTCTCTCTCTCATCCTCGGAATTTCCTTCTTTTCACTCTCTTACCTGTCATCTCAGCAACTCTTTGCAAGATGTTACGATGAAAGACTAGACAAAAGAAAATTCTTCTGTGATAACAAAAATACAAAAAGAAACTTGAGGCGCATCTTCGGGATCTCTCTCTCTCTCTCTCTCTCTCTCTCTCTCTCTCTCTCCGGTGGGTGAGTTGAGCAGAAGGCCATTCTCGATCTCTTGGTCGGTCTCCGGTATGCAGTGGTGGATGCTCTACTAAATCTATTTTCCTTATTTCTTAATTCGTCAAAGAAAACCAAAAGGAAAAGGTCTGAAAATTTTTGAACAAACAGACCTTGGGTACAATTAATATGGGTAAGGTTAATGAGCTTGTTCCTCCTTAGGAAACTGCGCAGAATAATACATACCTAAAGAACGCTTATAACAGCGGCCTAAATATATATTTTAGAGCCTTAATCAAAACCAAACATATATCAGATTATTAATCAATCATTCCATCATTGCTCCTGAATGTACATTGTCCCACTGAAAGGATTTTCAATTAGTTCTGAAATACTATGTGCTGATTCGAACTCTTGCAGAAAAAAAATGCTTCTAATATTATTCCTGTATGTCAATACTGTTTACACTGATAATTTGCAAATATAATTTGACGTGTGAATGATGAGACAGACTGCTCAAAATGAAGGACAAGGCACCTATACTTTTATCTAACCCAAGAACTATTTAGTCTCTCTCTCTCTCTCTCTCTCTCTCTCTCTCTCTCTGTATGCATATATATATATGTATATATATATATATATATATGTATATATATATGTCATCATATATATGGGTCATGCAAGTCTAAAGAAGTTGTGAGTGCAACTGCAAAAGGAATTACCTGGGCAAGCTAACTGTTGCATATCAATATAGTTTTCCCCAACTTCCCACTCAAGCAATGACCCAGGTTCCAACTATGACTTGTGTGGATGTATAAATATATGAGCAGAAATTTACTTCTGTTCCACACGTGATTGTGTGTTGATGATTTCTATATATATATATATATATATATATATATGTGTGTGTGTGTGTGTGTGTGTGTGTGTGTGTGTATATAAATATATATGTGTGCGTTTGTAGTAATTGTTGACATTCAAGCACAAAAATAAGTGATCAATTCTTCATTTTAAATACGGCCAATTCAGAAAGGAATAGCAAACCCTCCGGCAAACATAAGCATTACAATCCCTAGTTATCGAGGAGGGCTCAGAAAGAAACCTCCTAAATTTCTGGGCATAAAAAGGGGATTAAACTACTTTCCCTCACGTACGACGAGGGAGAAAAAAGTTTAAACCAGCTGGCCCACAACCAGAAAAGAGGGAAGAAGCTTCTAATGGCTCCAAAATATTTCCATGGCGTTTCAGGGGAATATGAGGGTAATGCCTAAAAAGTCCCCCACCCACCAAATCCCCAACCCCACCCACCAAAGCCGCCAACCCCATACCAATCCTAAGGTCGGACGGAAGAGCAAGACTGAATGTAGTATTAATACCCCTGTTTTTAAGAACTCACTCGAACGCAAGTGTTTCTGAATCTTGCAGAATGCCTGAGGGATCTGGGATAAGCGGTATAGGGATGCTCATGAAGGCAGAGAAGCCAACAGAATTATTAAAAAGTTTAAACCAAATAGATTTTTTTTTCTTTTTGTGGGTGGGTGTCTCGACGGAGCAACTAGGTTTTCCTAACACTTTCCGCTTTTTCCTCTCCTTTACTTTAGCACTTGTTTCCTTCCCGTCAGTCACGTGGCCAACTAGGTCTATCTTATCCCAATAAAAGTGTAAAATTGGTGGATGACAGAGGACTCTGTTTTTATTCTGTAAACTTAGTCGCCTTTGCTTTCATATGAGTCTTTAGCCAAATTATTCCGATGAGAGAGGACTGGTGCCATTACGAATATTCTTACAGTTCTATCTTAAAAGTTCCATTTTGTTCATTGCATAGTAGAAAGACAAAAATATAAGACGAAAAAATAAAACATTATTTCCGTTCATAATAACGAGTTGCTACAAGCGTTTCGACCTCCTGCTTGCCTACCTTAGAACGTAAAGAAATCCACTGCTTCACCCAGCCTACTGGAAGTATTCACTTAAAACCACAGTATATGACATTCATTAGTGGTCACCCACCCAAATAATGACCAGACAAGGCTTTGCGTAACTTTAATAACCGGAAGATCTGCGATTTAAGGAACGTTTTACGGTTTGATGTTCACTCCCGACCACCCTTCCAGATACTGACCGAAGCCACAAATATGAAATTTCTCAAAATCTTACCTATCCTCTGAGATATCATATTATAATTTTAACTGAAGATTCCACTCACTCTAAAACTGAGGGATACTGTATTGGCGAGTATCTTACAGGATTTTTATGTTTGCTCGATAATCTGGAAGCAATTCGCAGAATCACGAGACCGCTCAAGGAAAATAATCCAGCAGACTGAACAGAAACAAAACTGACAAGGGGCCACTTGATCCACAGTTCGTTCCTTATTTCGAAAAATTATTGTATGAGGAAGCGACAAATAAAAGCTACAGAATATAAAGGTAGTTCGCAAGGAAAGTTTTTTTTTTACCCTAGGTACTTATGTTGTAACTATTCATTCCTTTAAAATTACTCTATTTGTCGATTTATGAGAAATCATAAGATTTCATCACAACAGACCTCATGAAAATCAATAACACTGGAGAGAGAGAGAGAGAGAGAGAGAGAGAGAGAGAGAGAGGTAATTTGCACAGGAAATATAATCTGAAACAACTACCGAGTTTTACAACTCATGTATTGACGACGAGTACACACATCCATATTTTGGTGGGAGATTCATTTCCAAATACATCGCAAATCCATGATTACGAAAACAATATTTACTGCAACTGTTACTTGGCGCTTTGCCCTAATCTTTTATTTGGGGTTGGGATTGACATCAGTTGATAAAGCTAGAGAAAAGGGTTCCACGAAAACTGTGCGTCAACCTGTTCTTATTTTCTTGCAGTGTTACAATCGAACGTAAGTTTTGCTGTAAGATTCTCAAACAAGCGTAGTCTAAATTTCGAAAAATAGTATTACAACGATGAAGAACAAAAGGTTATTTCAAAATAAATGTAAAACTTTCTCAATACTAAAACAAATAATTAAGTTCACATCTCACCTCGAGATAACTGAGCCACTGACGATGAACATTTTGGTTAACTGGTCCCCCTTTAAGCTAATTGACTCTGGATCTTCGAGAACAGATCAGATTTTTGCGACTGACTGTCATCAGAGTAAACAGATAGAAGACGGAATTGAGAACAACCTCGAATAATTGGATGAGTTAAGTACACAAATGAATAAGTGACACGAGAGCTTGTACGCTTATACCGGTCCAAGGCACGTATATAACAGGATGGCTGAGCATTGCTTTAATGTCGCATGCAAAAAAAAAAAAATCAAGCATTAATAAAATTTGCAACATGCCTTAGCGACGTAGTGCTAAGAGGATTTTAGTCTAAATAAGACATGAAAGACGGAAAAATGAAGATAAGGAAATGGTGAATACAATCCTAAAACCAAAACGCTGCTTCTAACCCAGAATTATTTCTTAGTAAGGTGTGTGACCAGAATGACCATAAAACACCCATTGGCCGTTGAGAAAATCCACTGAAGACAACTGCGGAATTCTCTCCATCCCTCCAGCCAAAAATAATGCGATTAACGTTGCTGTTCCGTGGAAAATTGGTTTTAGTTCCTGAAGGAGTCTAAATCCTGACACGCGTTCTTCCCTGATCGGGAAAACTTTTAGGAATTATACTAGGAACTCAGAATAGGAAAATTGAAATGTTTTAGTTGGTTTCTCGTACTCTTGTAGAAAAACGATATGCAGGAGCATATATGCTTACGTCATAGTAATATTTTTACATGTATGAAAAATATGTGCTAGCATGATTATTATTTTATTACATCCAGAAGCAACTATCACCAGTGACAACAATCAATGCCTGTAACGACGGATATACATAAGGATACAAAAAACGATTAGATATGAATGTAAAAGAAGCATGCATGCATGCAAGCAAAATTGCATACACATACAAGTGTAAAATTATTTGATCATCGACATATAAACAATTGCAGTTTTTACTGGTTTCCACTGAATTGTACTTAATAAATTCAATTCAGCCGTGAGTTAGGAAAAAAATTAGGAAATGATGAATAATAATACACTGATGATCGTCCGCAGTTTGCGAGATCCAATTTCTGGGACACAAGCGACAGTTAGTATCTTATGTACACCCCACACACACACACACACACATATATATACATATATATATATATATATATATATATATATATATATATATATATATATTAATATATATATATATATATATTCAGATGCAGATACAAATAACGCTTTCTACCTTATCAAATTCTACAGAACCCACGCAACCACAGTCGCTGAAACCTTACCAACTCAAACTCTACTGACTTCTTGAAACTTAATCTGACCAGTGCCCTAGCAGTTGAATCCCAAGGCCTAATGTAAGTACTACCTCAGCTTTCCTTTCAGAATGATGATCTTGACCCCATGCGCACACAATAATAACGGCCGATCGTCTGTTTCGCATGAGCTGGTCAAAATTCACCTGGTATCCTAAACACCAGGTAATTAGGCAGTCTAACCACGCTGACTCCGATGATCAAAGCCTTTTTAACTTGAGCACAAACTGAATTCTATGCGAAAGCAATGAGTCAATGAATACTACGACGTCTTCATTTACATTGGAAATCAACAAAATTCTAAAACCGTCCCTACAAAGAAATTTAAGAACTATTATACATCACAGATGGGTTTCGGGCGATTCGTTTTCATTTGCAAAGCAAACCAAGAGAGAGAGAGAGAGAGAGAGAGAGAGATTACTAACACTTATCTGTCTCAGTCTAATGTGAGAGAGTGTGTGTGTGTGTGTGCGTGTGTGTGTGTGTGTGTGTGAGAGAGAGAGAGAGAGAGAGAGAGAGAGGTGCTGACGCTTACCTTTTCTCAGTCTAATGTGCATGAGCTTGTGTGTGTGTGTGTGAGAGAGAGAGAGAGAGAGAGAGAGAAATTTACCCAGCAGTAAATCGCCGTCTCCCGCATATGAAATGGAGTAGTTTCCCCGTTTCACACAACACTCGTTTTCTGTGAATTCCCATACAAACGACGCCTCCGTCCCTCCTCAACCCCGAAGCCCATTCACCATACCTGAGGTTTAGAGACTCCTCTCGCTCACTCATTAACGGTGTCCGGGTGGGACTTTGAATTGCCCTTATTAATTGCGACGCAGCTCAGTTACAAACACGAATTTCCTCTCGACAGTCAGTAATTCCCCAAACAGAACATTATCCTCGGGGCAGATCTGAGTTATATGACCGTAATATATAATGTACGCACTTCAGATCTTCGTGAATTGTAGTTTTATTCGCTTTTATGCTCTTCTTGAAGTCTTGAAAGTAGGGTAATGGAATTTTATCTAATGATATTACCTTTGATGTGCTTAAAGAGAAATATATTCGAATAAACTAATGAAATGTCTGTAATTTCGATACAGTGACTTGTCTCTAGTCAAAAGACGAATGCAAAGGTCTAAACAAAAGCAAATAAAAATATGTTTGATGTGATTAAAGAGAAATGCGTCCGAATAAGTGATAATACGCATGCATTTCGTAAAACTGATTAGTCCAAAGTCAGATTTATGCAAATGCCTAAACCAAAAAACAAATAAATAAATAAAAAAAAGTTTGTTTATTACTGCAGATACTTCACGACTTCTATTTTTATCATTTTCACGACTTCTTTGTCTTCTTGGGATAATCGCCGCACCTTCTTCTTCTTCTGCTTCTTCTTCTTCTTCTTCTCCTTAATGGAGCCATTCCACTTTTAGCTTTTCCTTCCTCGGTATTCCTTGTCGTCTTTTGTCATCGGGTAATTTTCTCTCTACTTAAGAAAGATGTTTACGACGATATAAATTGCGTCTCCTTCGCCTTCTATATTTCCTTTCTCTTTCCCTCCCGTTCTCGGAGTGGATTCTCGTTTCTCTTCCTCTGGTCCGACTTTATTTTTCGCCTTTTCAATCTTACGTTTCGATTCTCTCATACAACGCTCCAGATATTTTATCAGCTTTTTCCATTATAAATACATTTCAGTTGTTCTATCTTTTTATCTGAGTCTAAGTAATTCAAATCGTACTTGTGATTTCCTCCAAGGACGAAGGCAAGGATTTATGTGAAATAGATAAACAGAGTTAAATTAATAAACACTGAAATACAAATAATTCTAGATAGAATTAAGAGTGCTCAGAAATTTTTTTTTTTTTCGTAGACGTCACGAAACATAAAATAATATCTGATATAAACTCACCCCATCTTAACACTGAAAGGGAAAGAAAAACATGACTGAAAAAAGAGGGTAGAGAGGAAGTGAAGAAAATATTTAATATCAAAATAAATTCTGTTCTTATCAAAAAAATATGAAGAGGAAATTCCTAGGGTTTATAAATCTGACAAAGAAAGTACAGATATATATATATATATATATATATATATATATATATATATATATATATATATATATATATATATATAAGTGAAATGTTATACCTTAGTTTTGCAGACCACTGAGCTGATTAACAGCTAACCTAGGGCTGGCCTGAAGTATTAGACTTATTTTACGTGGCTAAGAACCAATTGGATTACTTAGCAGCAGGACCTACAACTTATTGTGGAATCCGAACCACTTTATAGCGAAAAATGAATTTCTATCACCAGAAATAAATTCCTCTAACCCTTCATCAGCCGGCCGCGGAATTGAACTCCGGTCCATCGAGTCGACAGTCTGAAGCTCAACCGGCTCGGGCCAACAAAGGGCTTTTATATATATATATATATATATATATATATATATATATATATATATATATATATATATATATATATATATTATATATATATATATATATTCATGTTTTCTCTGGTGTCAAGGTCTTTTCTTTCATTATTTTCATTCCTTATAACTCTCTCTCTCTCTCTCTCTCTCTCTCTCTCTCTCTCTCTCTCTCTCTCTCTCTCTCTCTCTCTCTCTCAGCATTTGTGACGTGATAAAAGAGATATTCGGATTCTTCTAAATCCCAAGGGATTATCGTGCCCTGTTCTATATATTCTATAACCGGCAATTTGTTTCCGTGGACTTGATCGACCAAATCCATAACTTGGGCTAAAATACACGAACGGGATTGTCAGATTATTCCATCGAGACTTCTGCGGTAATTTAGAGACGATAAAAATGTTTGTCCATTCTAAAAAGGGTTGTATAGTTAGAGTATGAAATGCGTTGTTTAATCAATAAATAATATAAAAATGCGTTGTTTAATCGCTATAAATATATATATATATATATATATATATATATATATATATATATATATATATATATATATATATATATATATTATACATGTCACACACACACATATATATATATATATATATTGTATATATTATATAATAATATATTAAATGTATCATATATATACAATAAAATTATATATATATATATAAAAAACTAAAAACAATAAAAACATAAATAGATCAAAAGTAAGATATAAATAACATAGAATATAAAAACAATGATAAAAATAAATAGAATAAATAAATAAATGAAAAATCCAATAAAATCAATTAAATAAAATATATAATATAAATGAAGGAAAAACCAATAAAAATAATTAAATAACAAATAAGTATAATAAAATGGAATAAAAATAAATAGTGGAATAAAAAAATAAAAAGAACAGTAGAAAAAAATAAATAAATGACTGAATATGTACAAATAAAATAAATTAAATGAGTGAACAAACAAAATTAATAATTAAAAAGCAAACTGCTGAATAGGTAATATAAACAAATCTATTAAACCAAATAAAAAATAAATAATCACAAGGAAATCAAATAAACAAAATTAAATAAAAAAATCTAAAATGAATGAAGTAAATACTTTGAAAATTATAAATGAGCTAAATAAAAAAATGGAGATATAACATACAATATATATTCATAATATGGTTACAAATGAATGAATAACAAAGTAAAAATAAATAAAAAAACTATAACATAAATATACAAAATCTAATGATAGACAAAAAGGACATACACAGAATTGATATACAATTTATAAAGAAATGAAATAAATTTAATTTCTATTAAAGCAGATTTTATCTTTATTTTATAAATGACAAAAACGAAATCACATAAACAGGAAAAATTACTAAAATAACAAAAACTAACAAAAAACGAAAGTCGTTTACATAAAGATTTTAAAAATAAATTAAATTAATAAATATTACAAATAAACAGAATATATCAAAATAATAAATAAAACTGTAATTAAATTAAATACAATAAAACAGGAAAAAAAACAATAAAAAATAGAAAAAATATAAATAAATAAACATATAAATAAAATAAAATTTATAAAATGTAATTTAATATAAGTAGAATAAAATGCTATATATATATATATATAAAGTTATAAATGTAATAATATAAATATATATAATATATATATACATATATATATATATATATATATATATATATATATATATATATATATATATATTGTTGAAAACACATATATATATGAGCAGATTTATGTAAAAGCTGCGTAATGTTACATCTTAACAGACATAAGAAAATCTGCTATGAAAGTCGTTACAGACATTTCGAGTGTGGCGGAGGCGGTCATGGGTCACAATGTGGCCAAAAACTCTAAAAGAGCGACAAATCACCCGATACTCTTGAAGGTGAATCTTGATACTGAAGCATCTTCTCTCTAATTCTAATCTTTTACCTCACTCTTGCTCAGTAATATTTGACTGAATAGCCTTTCTTTTTTTTTTTCAAAACGTATCCCCTTCTGTTCAGACCATAAAACCAAACTATGACCATTGTATCAGTCTCTCCCAAAAAAAATGCAGTAAAATCATTTCTAATAAATTCTAAAAAAAAAATGAGTAGTCTCGTTCAATAATCCCAGCCAAAAAAACAATAAAATAAAAAGCTTTATATCAGATTTTAATTCCCAGTCCAGTAAATTACAATTTACAGCCGATCTAGATACGCACTCAGTTAATCCTAGGGCTTGATAATGAACGTTCTGTTCAATCATAATTAATTTCTGACCTATGTAACTCCCGGTTTTGTATCGTTTTCTAAGCACTAATAATAATAATAATAATAATAATAATAATAATAATAATAATATGGAGGGAGTCCCCCGTCCCCCTATTAAGAGTATTTTTGAAACCAACTGATGTTTCGATGGCATTTAGTTTGTTAGCAGACTTCTCTATCAATTCTTCTCGTCTGTAGACGAGAATATCATAAGAAAGTATAGAGAAGACTCTCTACAAGCTAAACACTGTTGAAACAGCAATTTTTTCAATAAATAATAATAATAATTATCGTGACAATTACTGATACCAGACCACTGAGCTCCCAAGATCCCTGAAAAGGAACCTGGAAAAACTGGATGCTGAGGTTGCTCCAGGACTCATGCAGAGTGTGCTACTAGAAATAGCGCACATAGTGAGAAAAGTGATGGACTCTAAGGAGGCAGGATGCAACCTTGAACCCCACGCTATCAAAGCCACCCAGTCGAATAGGATGACTGTGATAGGCCCGCCCCAAAATAATAATAATAATAATAATAATAATAATAATAATAATAATAATAATAATAATAATAATAATAATAATAATCTTTCCTGGATAGATATACCCCATCTGAAAGACTCGATAAATATAAATAAGCCACTAAACAAGGGCGAAAAAAATACATTTTATATTAAAGAAAGACCAAGTACATTAGTGAGGTGACCTGACATAAACGGACAAAATATTTTTCTCCCTTTCTTGAAAGACTTTATTTTGCCGAAGAACTTCGGACAATCTTGATAGTTTCTTAAATATCTTTAAATCTTTTTAAAGGGCGACTGAAGGGAGGAGCGCGTGGCAAGGTTTAATACAAAGGAGAGATGAGACAGGGAAAAAGTTTAAAGATATAAAGTGCTGATGAAGCAAAAGGGAAAGACGTAACAAACGGATTAGCTTTAAAGAATGAGAAGAAAACGACAAAACGTAACAGCAGATACAAAAACAAGGGAATTAAATCATGCTCCAGTCCAAACAGAAAACAATAAATGAATAAATAAAGAAGTAAATAAATAAATAAATAAATAAATAAATGAAAAAGTACCCCACTCTCCCCACCCCACTGACGTTTTCGGGGGAGACCCGGGTCTCCTTTCAAACTTCCGGATTCTTCGTCATTGAAACTTCCGGGCTGTTCGTCAGGGGAAGTTACGGCGGATGTTCAGTGGATGTGCGAATGAATGAGCCTTGACAATGTTCTTAACGTTCTTGAAAGGATAAATGCCGAAGCAAAAATGGAGGATGATGAAAAGGATAAATGTTTATGTCTATGTGATGTGGATGTGCACTGATGTTTATATATATATATATACATATACACATACAATATTTACATATATATTATATATATATATATATATATATATATATATATATATATATATATATATATATATATATGTGTATATAAATTATATATATATACATATATATATGTAAACATATACATATATATTACATATATACATATATAAAATGTATATATATCACAAAATTACATACACAAAATGAATATACATGATAAAATTATATAATATATATATTATACTATATATATATATATATATATATATATATATAAAATATATATATATATATATTCATTAGTGATTAGAAAAGAAAAAACAGATATTGGGAAGAGCACGCACGCATACACACAAACACACACACACACACACACACATATATATACCCAAGTGTAGCTGCTATCTCCTCAG
>NC_089789.1:39606105-39636105 GCF_040412425.1 Macrobrachium rosenbergii
AATCGAGGTCAGAGCTTTTCAATACTGAAAAGCAAATGGTCCGGTGTTCCAGTTCTCCTATTGCTTTTTTTTTCTTTAAATGGGGCATCGGACCTCCAGAAATATCTACAGTATATGACATCCAAACACCAGTCTGTTGGGGAGAGAGAGAGAGAGAATTTATTCACGACAGCAACAGCGTTCACGGACCAATTGTTTTGCACAAGTTTTTTTTCCACTGCAAAAGAGAGTCCACTTTCAGAGAGAGAGAGAGAGAGAGAGAGAGAGAGAGAGTTGGGGAAGCGCTAATGACAAGAGCGTTAGATTTTTGCCTTTTTCAAATTTTATCTCCGAACACGTGGAAAACAATAGTTATATGAGGGTTACGGGGCAATGCGATGTCACATAAACAGCGTAAATACAAAACCATACGAAGCTTTTCCAGCTGAAAAATCTCACACGAAAAAACATGGAAAATTAAAATAGTTATCAATTAATTACATAAACACACAGAGGCCTTCACATGGCTGTGCATTCAATATACACATTTAGATGTGCACATTATGTTTAAACACGCACGATGTGAAGTTCACTTCAAGTTCAACTAGCTATAGAATAAAATAACAGAATATACGTAAAGGAAATCCATACTGTTAAATCTACATAGCCTATATATATATATATATATATATATATATATATATATATATATATATATATATATATATATATATACTATATATATATATACATATATATATATATATTTTTTTCAACATAAACAAAAAACCTAAACTATAAACCTCTGTTTCACCTATAAATAGGCAGCTATAAACTCTAATGACCTCTCTAGAAAGGCAGTCTGAAAGGCACTTGTCACCCTTATGAAACCAAAATTCTCAGCCTTTCTAACGACAGACCAGGGACCCCTAAGCCGTCAGACCTCAGATCGGTACTCCTCTTGATTGAACGATACACAATACGGTAGTAAAATGAATTTACCCAACAGTCTTGACACTGGAAAGTCACTTGGTTTGTAGATAACCATTTTCATTAGAACTATGAAGGATGCAACTGTAACAACTTTTCGAGGAAATTAAACGCTAGCACTAGTTTATATATAACGTTATCCTAAAGTACCAGCAAGACATTTAAAATGGACTCAACCTAATACGTACACCTGTATCTGTTATACTCTCTCTCTCTCTCTCTCTCTCTCTCCTCTCTCTCAACAGACTTATTTTCGTCAGATGTCTTTTACCCACAGGAAACACTTTATGATTCACATGTTGAGGACCTTTGTATTCAGCTGACGGTGAGAGAGCTTAATACATATGCATGCAACTTACATAAATGCATACTGTACATATCAATATGTGTACACATTCACTCACATATATATATGTATATATATACATACATAAATGTGTGCATATATTTAAACACATATTTATGTATATATACACATAAATATGTGCACATATATAAATATACACATATGTAATACAGATCTGATTTGTATATATACGTGTGTCTACATATGCACAGACAGCACAAATGTGGGATGATTCAAGTTTAAAAGAGTCTATAAGGAAGACGGGGACTCAACAACTACGAAAAGTGTTAGTATACATTCCCAAAAGCCTCAGTGGAACGTAATACAAAAGTTCAGAGCGCACACGCGTTCCCTTCTGCCATCATTTAACGGCACTAAATAATTCAGCGAGATTTAATGGGCTAGCAGGCGCTCGTTACAATACTTCACGGCGGAGGGCTTCCTAAAAGAGAGTTAGGAAGAGCTGGATTCCACAAATGAGCTGACCAGTGTCTCTCTCTCTCTCTCTCTCTCTCTCTCTCTCTCTCTCTCCTCTCTCTCTCTCTCTCGCTGCTATAGTCTTCTCTCTCTCTTTTCACTTGTCTCTCTCTCTCTCTCTCTCTCTCTCTCTCTCTCCGCTGCTAAATTCATCAATCCTGTTTTCACTTCTCTCTCTCTCTCTCTCTCTTCTCTCTCTCTCTCTCTCTCTCTCTCTCTCCCCGCTGCTATAGCCACCAATCCTGTTTCCTTTCTCTCCTCTCTCTCTCTCTCTCTCTCTCTCTCTCTCTCTCTCTCTCTCTCTCTCTCTCTCTCTCCGCTATTGTATGCATCCATATTTTTCCCACCCTTCCTTTGTTCTCTTTCGCAAAAAAAAAAAAAAAAAAAAACAGCCACACACAAACCGCATGCCGTAAGGGCAACCAGATCAAGCGTGTAATCCACGACATGCAATAAGCTACTCTCCACGTAATTCTGAAAGACATCGAAACCGAAATAAAACTAGGAAACAAAAAAAGAAAGAAACAACTCAGTTATGACAGCTCATACTCTTGTGCTGGTCTCCGTGCATGAGACAAGCCTCTACATTATACAGCAACGAGAGATGCTGAGAAGTGCAGCGGCAAACTTTAGCGGTCTGTTGTCAGCAGCAGTGGGTCACAGTGAGGCTCGAAAGGTAAAAGATAAGAGCAAATAAGGGTAAAGAGTCAGTGTGATTAAACAGTAAATAGGGATAACAGGCTTAAGGGTAATTACAAGAAAAGTTGGTAAAAGTAAACAAAGTAAAAAATAGTAACCAGACGAAAATACGACCCCCCCAAAAAAAATATAGATATAGATATAGATCAGTATAATTTCTGACATGTCAAGGTCTTTCAATTGAAAGACAAGGGCACGGTAACAGCGCCCTTGCCTTTCAATTGAAAGACCTGGGTTCGATCCTCATTAGTCAGAAATTTATTTCATTGTTGTGTACAATTATATATAGTAAATATATATATATATATATATATAGAGCCTCGATGGCTCAGTCGTTTGTATACACCTGCTATATATATATATATATATATATATATATATATATTCGATGGCTCAGTCTGGTTACAGCAGCAGCTTCGGACAGGATCAGTATGCAGTTCAATTCAAGCCGGTTGATCAGAGAGGCAGACACTTTGCTATCCGTGTAGACATCCCGGGATTATATATGTAATCAACGGATAGGTTTGCTAAAAAGCAAATGGATGTTACAGACTAAATACACACACAAAACAAAGCCACTACAACACCTTCTAAAAAAACATAACAAACATCTCACACGTCTCGAACTCGCCATACCCGCGCAATAACTTTCTCGCTGCTGGGAAGAAAGGGCGTTGGGTCTGGTGATACATGAAACATACGTATATAGGCAGGTATGCAGCCGATCGAGACCACAGGTCTATCAAAAAAAGTAAAAGAAGGCATATATATAAAATAATAAAAAGCACGTTAAAAGAAAAAAATATATATATAAAAAGATATATATATATATATATATATATATATATATACGTTGTACAGCAGCCTACTATTGAGCCTTCACGAAAAAATGGAAAAATAACATTTTTCAAAAAATAAAATCCCTTTACTTTTTTCATAACTGAACAAGTTTATGGTGCTCATTAGTAAAATCCAACAAAAACAACAAAGTTATAACATTTTCGTTTCTATGGCCATCGTTAAAAGATACGGAAGCATAAAAATAACCATCGGTTTTTCCAATAAAATCATATCGATATATCCAAAATACTAGGACCTGTTGGGGAGTGGAAATTTATTCAAGCCAGCAACTGTGGTCGCAGACCAATTGTTCTCGATATCTCATTTGCTGGAGAGAGAGAGAGAGAGAGAGAGAGAGCAGAGAGAAGTACATATATATATATATATATATATACATATAAGTATGTATGTGTATAAATATATATATATATATATATATATATATATACATATATATACATATAATATATATATATATATATATATATATACATGTATGTATGAGAGAGAGAGAGAGAGAGAGAGAGAGAAGAGAGAGAGGAACTACATCCATACATATACATACATGAAAGTATGTATGTGTATATCTAAATATTATATATACATGTAAGTATGTATGAGAGAGAGAGAGAGAGAGAGAGAGAGAGAGAGCCGAAACTGCATAGCTAAAATCCGAATGAGTTTTTCCGTTAGTGGGGAAGAGATAAGATACTGTGTCTGACATTTATTAACCAGCATGGAGCAAGATAACATTTTTTTGCGGACTCGGTGAACCGATATAGGTGATACTTGGTTTTGCCATACATAAACACACACACATACACACACGCGCGCACACACACATATATATATATATATATGCATATATATATATATATATATATATATATATATATATATATATATATATATATATATATATATATATATAAGTTCTCATTCCGTTTAATTTATCTTTTGCGCATGGGTTTATCTTCTTAAGATATTCTTTTATATATACATACGATACACACACACACACACACATATATTATATATATATATATATATATATATATATAGATAGATAGATAGATAGATGAGACAGACAGATATATGTATTTATATGTAAATTTCGACTTACATCAGGATCGAACCCAGGTCTTCCACTTGAAAGACAAGACCGCCCCCAACCAAGCCACAGAAGTCATTAAAGAAGTTGGAACCTAAGTACTACTGCACCTAAGGCTTTATTAACTTCGCATTCAAATCGCTTTGTTAGCAAAATGACATTCTAAATAACAAGCCCTCGTCACACATGCCTGCAGATTTACGTGAACAAAAGACTGCTTCCTTCTCGCCAAGAAGAAAATTAAAACCTGACTGGCGGGCTGGTTGTCATAGAAACTTGTTAGCCAAAGACAGCCCTCTACTTCTGTTCTAAAAATACATCACTGACAGACGTAAACATTGGGTTGGATTGCCACGATCGTGGCAATCAGTCTTCTGCCGACAAAGCCTCGATCGTGGCGTTTCGGGGCATAAAGGTTAAAGCTTCGTCGTTGGGACGTTTTGCCTACACACATAATACCACAATTATTCATTATGAACACTACTGAGTACCATCTTACTCGGTCGAAAGCGTCAGCGTAAATTCACTTTTATTGTTTTTGAATCATTATGTTTTGAAAATGGTACAATTGAAAACCGTAAATTCATTTATATACTGAACTTAGATCATTATGTCTTGAAATAGGTACAATTAAAAGAGTATGGTCTGGTCACTGGACACCAGTGGACGCGTTCTCTATACTGTGCAGTGCAAAGGCTCGTCAACCCAATGAATTCTATTTTCTATCTTTCCAAGATTGAATATATTATGTTCATTGTATCTAGATAACAATTCATCTCCAAATATACACAACACGAACTAACGGATATTTTCCTCGTTGCATTGTAAAATACTAGAAAAAAATTGCCAAAAAATACAAGAACTTAGTCAGTCGTTTTCATCGTCAGTTCTGAAAAATGAGATGATACAATACTCTGGGGTCTTAAAGGACTCCGAAAGAGGCCTCGCATTTACCTGGAGACAAAATCACAGCGGCCGAATTCAATTACGAGGAGCCTTTTAATTAGCAAACTGTCCTTTTATTTCGTTGCAACACCGGTCTAGGGATTTATTGTAATGCGCCGACATCCGTCCAAACTTTCTCGTAAATGCTGGAGTTTAATTTACTGTAAAACAGTTAATTAAGGAAAATTAAAATGTGTAATTGCATAGTTCAGAACGGTGGGGTTTTATCTTTAAAATCATAAGTGTAATGGGGCACTATGAACGACGGGCAAATTAATTACCTGAAATAAATTTTTATTGTTCGATTAACATAACCAAACATTTGCTTCACCAAACTAATGTTCATATCTCTAAAGTCTGGGGCAAAATCCAGTTAGAGAAGTCGAACAGCTAAATGGGAAAAGACCAAAATGCAACAGATGACTAAAACTAAAATCAGTATTCGTATTATTTATTCTTCCATTACTAATATCTATATTCTTATATCAAAAATGGCGTCGAGACATTAAATGTCATCACGGGAATTCCTTGCGTGTATATATATATATATAACATGTGTATATATATATGTATGTGTATATATACATATTTATATATATATATATATATATATATATATATATATATATACATATATATATACGTACAGAATACCATCCTTGTTTCACCATTTAATGACTGAATTTGGTGCCGACTGCAGTTTTTTTTTCTAAGAAACCAACCCTCTTATTATACACTAAGTACTTACACAGTTATGTATAGAATACACTTTAAGTTAGCATGTTAGTGCATGCGAGCATGCGCGTGACTGCGTGCACACGTGCGTATTATCTCCCTACAACTTACGGAAATAGAAAAATTTTATATCATAATAAGCAGGAGAAGCATGATAATAAATAAATCAACATAATGAATTAAAACTTTCTTCAATACGTTGATGAAGATCGTCTTCATTTATCTTGAATATCACCTGTATTATTATTATTATTATTATTATTATTGTGTATTGTATTATTATTATTATTATTATTATTATTATCCCAAGGGTTTTCAAAGACCAGGAAACTATACACCGACTCCTTCAAGGTTCTGAGAATCAAAGGTTCCGTAAATCATTGCAAAATGAAACTCTGGAACAGAACAGGAAACTACAGCGATTAATTTCTGTCACGGAAGAAAAGCCCAAAAGTTTAACCTCATAATCATTAACTGGTCTAATGACGACATTAATCACCGCTTATTAATTGCTCTCGCGTTCTCCATTCCCTATATATGTCGCAATCGGACATAAATCTCGCGAGTTTTACGGCTGCAACCCAGCGCTTAAGATAATTAGGTATTTAAATCATTAAGATATTAAATGAAAAAGAACAAGCAAATACGCAAATGACGCTAGAAAATATAAATATGGAGAAATAATTGTTATAAATCATAGGAAAGAAATGTAGCTACATTAGCAATATTTTAAGCCCGTCCAGACTTGATAATAAAACAAGTAAAAAATGCGCCGAAGTTTCTTTAGCGCAATCGAGTATTCTGTACAGCGTATAACCAAGGCCACCGAAAATAGATCTATCTTTCGGCGGTCTCGGTATAATGCTGTAAGAGCCGCGGCCCATGAAACTCTCAGCCGGCAGTGGTGGCCTGATCTACAGCGTTGCCAGATGTACGATTATGGTTAACTTTAACCTTAAATAAAATAAAATCCATGAGGCTAGAGGGCTGCAATTTGGTATGTTTGATGACTGGAAGGTGGATGAGCAACATATAAATTTGCAGCCCTCTAGCATCAGTAGTTTTTAAAACCTGAGGGCGGACAGAATAAAGTGCGGACGGACAGACAAAGCCGGCACAATAGTTTTCTTTTACAAAAAAAAAAAAAAAAAACTGACAGGCTGATCAGAAAAAGCTAAACGAACTAATAAGTCGAGAAAACACTTCTAATGCGAATTATGATGAACACAAGTAATATCATTATTTCGCAACACATTTTCTATAACTTCTTATCTGTCATTTCATTGTCTTCTATAATCCTGTAATCGTGCGTTTCAAATCGTAGTGATATACATACGAAATACTCAGCATACTAATTTGTTTTCAAAAGTATCTGAAGCCAAGCTTACTGATACCATTCCTTTCTAAATGAACATAGTTTTTTGTGCAAAGGTGGCACCAAGAAAAAATGTAAAGAAGAATTTATTAAAAATCGTCGATATTGCCCTGAGAGGAGGACGCAATATTTGCGATGCTAATAAACGAACTTTTGGTCGACTTCATCGGAAATTTTTTATTAGTCCTCTCTTATAAAAGAGTCCATTAATTTTTAATTATGGAATTTTACGATGAATATACTAATAGAAGATCGGTGAAGATACACGTAGGTGTGTATGTATATATATATATATATATATATATATATATAATATATATATATATATATATATATATATATATGTATATATATATATATATATATATATATATATATATATATATATATATATATATATATATATATCGTGCGCACGTGTAAGCGCGCGAAAGCTATATAAAGGCAATTACAGACAAAAATAACATCACAAATAATTTATGGCGTTGAACCGGGAGTGTTACATCGTTATATAACTGTAATATCGTTTTATGTTTATTGGTTTCTGTCTAATAGTATTTCATTTTTCACTGTCGAAGGTCATGGTAGTTATGACGTCACTCTGTTATATCAAAAGTAATTTGGAACCAGAAACTATCGAAAGAGTTTTGTCCTTTACTTCAAATTTCCAGTAATTTTCTTTGCAGAAATTAGCTATAAACGCTGCTTTTTCAAGACTGATTGATTGACAGGCAGGCGAGCATAAAAATAAAAGAGAAGAGAGAGAGAGAGAGAGAGAGAGAGAGAGAGAGAGAGTTCATGTCCAATTAAAAATAAAACTGAACTAAGAGGCCTAACAATACACTAGCCACTATGAAAACCTTGACAAGTGGTCGAGTCTGACAGCTGAATGTCATATATAGTTAAACCGAGAGAGAAGGAAAGGACAAGTTCATGGCCAGTAACCTACAAACATTACTATGAGATCCCAAAGAGAATTACTGGGCATGGGTACGGGCACAGACATATATACACACATAAAATCACAGCCGAATTGTGACAAACCATCACACGCGACCTCACTATTACAGGAATCGCAAAAAAAAAAAAGATACCACGACAAGAATACCGGGTATGAAAACAGGAGTTTTATTCGCTCGGATCAACACCGAACTTCGGAACATGAAAGCCACACGTTTGCCGACCAGCCCGTAATGTCAGTTCGCGCGAGACAAAAACGACTTTCGATCCTTCACTGTTCTCCTCCTCTTGACGGACAGAAACAAATAAAATCTCGCGTTGAAGCGATGAAAAGAAGGAAAACGATGACACTGTCGGGAGAATATATGGCACCCGCCGCTCTAAACATATTCAAAAGAGGGTTCCCACAGCAATTGTTCCCGAAAAACTGGCAATTTTTCGCGAAGTCGGTCACTTTTTTTTTTTTTGCCGTGAATTGTAGGCGCTACCGCTAGACCGACGTTTTTGCGCTGTAACGGCAGGAAAGTACTTCGTATAATTCTGCAATTGGAGTTTATACACTCAGGCCGGTCGCAAGCCCGGATAAATGATTAGGGTCGAGCGCGGAGTTAGTACCTCTGCCTCTTAACTCGCCAAGCATTACTACAATTTTGCAACAGATCTGGTGCAAGGGATAACTGGTTGTAATGAAGCCTGAAAACAAATAGAGCAATGGTAAATACACACTTTGTACATTGAAAAAAATAAATAAACAACTTAGCAAAGACAAGAACGAAATTTGTACTGAAAAAGTCAGTCTGAAAATAATTACGCTACGGAAAGCGATTGCTTAGCCTCAAGCGATCTGCTTGCCATGGTATGCATCAAGGTGGCTATAGGAAAGAATAATTAGACATTTTTGGCTTAATTTTAGTGATATACTTTTTTTCTACAGTAAGTCTGTGCTCGTTCTTGATAATTAACTTAAATAGGCACGTTTGTAATTAAACACGTTACCCTTCCGAGAAAAAGCAATATCTACTAAACCGGCGACTTCAAAGGAATCCTTAAATTATACAAAATCACGCACAGACAAAACAACCCCACCACTGAAATAAATTTTTCTAATTCTTCACTGGCCGGTCGGAGAATCGAACGCGGGCCCAGCAGAGAGCTAGCCGAGAACGATACCAACCCGTCCAATGAGGAACTGCATTTTTAAAAGCATTCTTTTGTGGTGAAGTGAAAAATACTCAGACATGCATAATCCTCTGGATTTTGTATCGTACTGTAATCGACTACCGAGTGCATCCGGTTGCCACGGTTCTCAGCAAGTCTTCGTATCGTTGACAGTATTACAAAAGAGGATCGTGAATTCAAAGCTTAACCCTCCTCTTGTATCTGAACTTGGGACCGACGCGAGTATGTAAACTCAAGACACTTAATATCTTAATATCCTCATCATCTAGGTCACAGGATAATGCTGAAGCATTTTCCTAACATCCCATCGGGTAACGATGATCAACGACGCAATCCAAACATTGGAAAAATCGACGTAATTTACGAGCGCTAATGATGACCACTCCGCAACAAAACCGGCCCCGGGGCAACCTGGCGTTTGTCTCCCGAACCATGCATCACACCGAAATGTAATTAGCTTGATGTATAATGTTGGTCTAAGCGACTAAGCAGCGATTAGAGCAACCTCGTGCGATTAGTGTCGGCCTCGATGGAGGGGGGTTATTTGTCTCGGAAATGAGGTTTTAGGTAAGTCACGAATTCGCCTGGATGACCTCCGGACGGGCAGCATCGCGCTCAGTGACCTGACATGGGAGAGAATATGGTTGGACGAAAGCAAAATTAAACTGAAATGCAGCAATGTTTATTTCCAAAGGTCCAGATATAGGTCTTTTCACGAGTAAATCATTTCCGGCATATACAATGAATAAGTAAACACACAAAAACACATTCATACATATACATACTGTACATATATACATGTGCGTATGTGTATACATATTTATGTATATATTCATCTATACATATGCATTACATAAATTTATATAAATTTATATATATATATAAATATATATATATATATATATATATATATATATATATATATATATATATATATATATATATATATGCATATATATGCGATACAAAGCATCAAAAATTTCTGTCCTCGTTACATGAATTTCAGATGCCAAAATAATTAATGACATTCATTTAAAGTTAAGTGTCCCTTGTCGACAATTCATTTTGGGAGTCCATCACACTCATTAGGCCTCCACTTAATGAATATCGTTTGACACTAACAACGGGAGACAATTAAAAAGTTTCCTTATTTCCCCCCCAACCAATTACAAAACATTTACCGTCCCTTCCGAGGCACTGTAATTACCTCCAGTGAATTACAGGATTCCGTTCCGTAATTGCGCCCAGAAAAATTACGGCCGGAGGAAATTTATATGACAAAGTAATCGTTACTACTAATAAGGCCCACTCGGAAAGGTTTCCATCCTGTGAGGCGCGCCGCCTTAAACAGAAGGGAAATATGTCCCAATCAAAATCTGTCAGGTGGTCAAGCGGAGGCGATTGTTCGCGTTCTGTTTACGCTCTTGCAAGACAAGGGTTCAACAACGATTTATGCAGGTGCGTACATACGAGTAGTCAAGTTTGCTGTTGTGCTCTAGGTCGCCTATAAACATGCAAACACACACACAAACACGTTTACCTAAATATCCAAACACAATATATATCCAAACATTATATATATATATATATATATATATATATATATATATATATATATATACATATATATATATATAAATATATATATATATATGTGTGTGTGTGTGTGTATGTATATACATACACAGATATATATTATATATATAAACATATACATATAAATAATTATATGTATTTAAATACATAAAACATATGGGGTCCTAACCTTCTGAAAGTAAAAAGTAAACGGATAACGAAATGAGCTATAGGACAAAAACTCGTCGCTTATTGTCGCTTATTCTAAGGAGGAAGTGATGATAAGGGAAAATGAAATTGATTAACTTCCCCATAAACTTTATAAACTCTTTTTCCAGAGATTTATACCTCGGCCGCTTCACGGACAGTCAGACTCTGTTAACTGGTATGAGAGAAGCAGACGTTACCTACCCCGGCAGTGGTGTGATAGATCACCATTGCCCCTACCCCATTCCTCTTCAGTTATGTGAAATTATAATAAAACGGAAAGAAAGAAAGATATTGGAATGCTGAATTTCTAATGCATTTTGTATGTAAGAAACTAATTTTACTCTTGCTCTAGTCTTAAGAAATAAAAAACTTAGATTTTAGATATTATTCCTTTAACAAAAAAATTAATATTAAAGCATTGTTCCTTTTATTACAAATTGGAATTGCCTCCTTACCCCCCAGAAACGGCTTCATTACCCCCACGGGGGTAATAACCCCCAGTCTGAGAACCACTGATTCTAACTGGAGCAATTTCTTGCTATTTAAGTCCGTACATAATATCACGGACTCTTGCTCCTAAAGCAATTCTGTTAATCCTAACTGGTCCTAACAGGCGTCTATGACATTCCATGTGTAACGCCAGTTAAAAATCAATCATTCAATTAGTTACTGGACCTCAAAAGATGGGACGAGATTTTTCAGTAGCGTATAATCTGAAATATATTAAGCAAATTTGGCCAAAATATGACTTTAAGTATTCAGGACAACTTCAGCCTACTTCCTGTTTCCACCAGTAAATGATTTACTGCTACACACTAGGTAATTAATAAATGCATTTCCCAAATTCATTACTTTTTGAAAACTTCAAATGGCTGCACGGTAGCGTTTATGATACATCATTTCCTTCCATTTTAGCGCTTCACGAAAATTACTATTATTATTATTATTAGCATTATTATTATTATTATTATTATTATTATTATTATTATTATTGAGGGGATCTCTGAGGGCAGTACAAATTAAATGCCGTAGATACGGTTGCTATTATTATTATTATTATTATTATTATTATTATTATTATTATTATTAATTACAAAAGTTATTATTTATTATTTATCAGTTTACAAAACTGACATTACTCATTACTATAATACTTGTAGTTATTATTATTATTATTATTAATTATTATTATTATTATTATTATTATTATTATTATTATTATTATTATTATTATAATTATTATTATTATTATTATTTATCGGACATCCGTTCACAAAGCTAACATTACTCATTACTATAATACTTGTAGTTGTCATTATCATTATTATCTTTGCAGCTGTGCTATTATTATTATTATTATTATTATTATTATTATTATTATTATTATTCCAAAACGATTTTTATTTTTCCACCCACGCACTGCCATTCCCTCTCGAATTTTATACTTCAGTCCCACCTGTATTTCCTATTTTCTCTCCCCTTATTTATTTTTGCATTGCACACCCCTTCCTTTAGATTGCAACACGCTATTTTCATTTTCCTTAATGGTTCTCTGGAATATATTCGCCATGAACTCTGCTGAATATGATACCATACCGGGGCGGTGGGAAGTACGCAGAAAGAAAGGCAATATGTAAATAATTTGTGTATGTATGTACATTTCCAATTGTATGTATGTATGTGTATATATATACACAAAATTTACATACATACAAACACAAACACACACATTATATATGTATACATATACCTATATATAAACATATATATATATATATATATATATATTTATATATATATATATATATATATATATACATATACAGTATATATCAACGCCCAACTTGAATCCCTTTGTTGGCCGAGTCAGTTGAGCTTCAGAATGTCACTCAATGGGCGGAGTTCAATTCCACGGCCCGGCTGATGAAGAGTTAGAGGAATTTATTTCTGGTGATAGAAATTAATTTCTCTCTATAACGTCAGTTCGGATTCACAATAGCTGTAGGTCCGTTGCTAAGTAACCAATTGGTTCTTAGCCACGTAAAATAAGTCTAATCCTTCGGGCCAGCCCTAGGAAAGCTGTTAATCAGCTCAGTGGTCTGGTAAAACTAAGGTATACTTAACTTTTAGCTTCAACTCGAACACATTTTTACCTTACCAAAAGCTCTAACCACTGCCATCTCAAAAGAAAAAAACCTGGAAAGGATAAAGTACAATTTTATGCTATGGAAAATTTAACACCTCATTGTATGTCATAAATCTGACAATCACTCTGCGCTGGGGCGCCTCAATAAGATCATGATGAAAGTGCCATACCGAGAAACAGGTGTCATGAAAAAACAAGGAAAAAATGACCTTCCTCGTGCCCACAAAATGACAACGCCACGAGCAATGAAATTAATGAAGGAATAAGGGTGAAAATTGTTGACTCTCAAGTTCGCAATGCCCACTGACTATCTGGGAGTGATGCTTGAATATTCCGCTTCGATGAAATGTTACCATCCAGTGCAAACAAACAGCCCCGAAACGTAATGAAGGAACCAGTCTTTATAGAAATTATATTGAGAAAAGGATTCGTGACGGAACAGGAACGTATAAAGTACAGACAGAAAATACAAAAGAGTTTTGATTAAAAATTTCAAGAAGTGATAGAGAAAATGTTATAAATATATATATATATATATATATATATATATATATATATATGTATGTATGTATGTATATATATATTATATAATTTATATACTTTTATATAATATATATCTATACATATATATATATATATATATATAATAAAATATTTCTAATAATTTTGATGCGCGTAAAACTAATTTGTGTGTCTGCAATACAGTGCAGGGTTGACTTCCTAAGTCCCTAAAACGTCTTCTGACAGAACAGTCAGTATTCATGGAGCAGAGGTAAGATGATGATGTACATATTTTATTCTCTCTCACCATTTTACGGACTGCTCACAATGAGCAAGAGCTCGTGCTGGCACAAGGCCTGGTTGATGTTGAGAAAAAAAAAAAAACAGCAGGGTTGACTTCCTAAATCCCTAACTCCTCTAACAGAACAGTCAGTATTCATGAGGCGAAGGTAAGATGATGATGATGGGTAATATACCAAGACTTTCCCCGGCGCCGAGTTTCCTCATTACCCTTCTCATCACGAGCACTGGAGAGTCTAGAATTTCCACTTACTAAAGCTTTAATGATATTCAAATAACCTCGCATGAGGGTGGGCCATTGGGTCTTGCTTGCAGGCGCTTACATTATAATGTGCTCGGGGAAATTTTGCGCAAAATATCGGCATTTATCATCGTGGCGTTGTTTTGCTTTGGGGCAAATATTAGAAATGATCGGGTTTGCTTTTTGCTATTTGTGTTTGTACTTCTCTCTGCATATTTATTAGGTCTTTTTCGTTGTGATATCAACATCATTATAATCATCATCACCATCACCATGGTTAATTTTAAGGTTCCTCTTATCTGCCTACATCCGGTTCAATCGTCCCGTGCTTTCATTTGTCATTTATTGCTAATACCTTTCTTCATCTCAAATCATATCATAATAGTTTACTTTTTGGGGACACTCCTTTAGGCACTGAATCGAACTTTCATGCGGCCCCTTTTATTTGTCATTTCATAGTTGTTTTGCATAAATAATTCTAACATATGACAACTGATTTTGATAATGCATTTTTTAAACTTCTTCTTCAATGTCTCCAAGTATTTAGTCTGCATATTTTTATGTAATTGGATATGCTTGCTTAGGACAAAACACCTAATTGCTAAAGGGCACAAAATAAAAATAAAATACTTTTTCTATAAACAGTTACTTAACTCATGCTGGACCATTACAGCTTACATAAGAGTGTGCCGCCATTTTGGTCTCACGAAACCCATAAAAGGGACTCTATTAGCAAAATAATTATGGTAATTACTACGACAGGGATGGAGAGAGAGAGAGAGAGAGAGAGAGAGAGAGAGAGAGAGAGTTTGGCCTAACGAGAGATACACAGGTCTTTATTATGAAGTCTTGGCCAGAAATTCAAAACTCCTGTCAGCCTGATCACGCCTAGCAAGCCCAGTCCCATCGAAAACAAGGTGGAGGGGATCTAATTTTAGAATAAAATTATACCAGTTGGTACTGTAAACTCTAACAGGTCATTATGATATCACATAAAAATTTGCTCTTATCATTCAGAATTAAGGAATCTGATCACCACCTTCATGTTTGGTCGTGACATTGCAAGATGAACTCTAGTTCTCGGCCGCTGATCAAGCACATGAATTCCCCACCTTGACCAAAATACAAAAAATCAAAACTATTATTATTATTATTATTAGTATTATTATTATTATTATTATTATCATTATTATTATTATTATTGTTGTTGTTGTTGTTGTTGTTGTTGTTCAGAAAATTAACCCTATTCATATGGAACAAGCCCACAGGGGCCACCGACTTGGAATTCGAGCTTCCGAAGAATAAGGTGTTCATTCGAAAGCAGAGAAGTTAACAGGAAATGCAGAAAAATGAGATCAGTTATTAGAAAAGGAAAAAATATATTAACAAAAACAAAAAGATCACCAGCTTTCCAAGCAAGCTTCCCAACAACAGAAAGTACAAAGTGGACATGATAAAACACCATTTCACAGAAGTCTGTGGCAATCAACAGATACAGCGTAAATGAATGAACCCGAACAAATACTATCTTGAGCTCATGCTCCTGACAATTGCTCACACACAAGAGAGTAAAGGGTTAAGCATACAGTTAACGACCCTATATTAAAAGGGGAAAAAGGCGTTGCTGAAACCAGCGATAAATTTCAATGGTATGGTTGGGTTACATTAAGGTCGAGAGTTCAGCATTGCTTTATTAATTTTTTTAATAAGCGAGATCTCTTCCTTCTGTATTTTCCTTTACCTCCTCTTACTTCTTCTCAATGAACACAGCATTCTTTGGAAGCTTGAATTTCAAGTCAATGGCCCCTTTGGTGGGCTTGTTCCATATGAATAGGATTCATCTTCTGAATAATAATAATAATAATAATAATAATAATAATAATAATAATAATAATAATAATAATAATAATAATAATAATTAAGCACTAGGGCTCACCGCCCATTACATTGTCGGAACTCGGCTTCCAGAAGTCTGTCGTTTCACAGACCTTAATCTTTATTCATTGCTAGTAAAATTAAAAATAATATACAGTGATTTCGGGCTGAAACATCAAAATATACAGCTCCGGACTCTTTGTACGTTTAAAAAATTTCCCGCGGCCCAAGACTCCATCAATTAGGATTGTTTCAGAAATCCCTAAGCTCACAGTTTTCCTCCGAAGAGAAATGTTTATGCCGCTCAGAATTAATATTCTCAAAATTAATATTCTCATTTGATAATGAATACTAAGAAAAATGAGTCTTCTGAAGTAATGGATGTATGATGCTTAAATTGAAAGTTAATGACTGGAAAGGCAAAATGGTAAGGTTTAGCCAAGAATGAAGTGATACAAACTATTTAAAAAAAAATTTTCTTCATCAGTGATCCCCGGACGAGGCAGGGCGGCTTACGGCGTGATCTATTGTGTCTCGGTTAACCTCCACTGTGAATTAGGTATCTTACTGTCAGTAAGATACCGTTCCTGTAGTTGGGATGTGACTAGGTCAGAGAAAGTCATGGGGCTAGCAACCTGATCCCAAAATAGATGCTGAAAACAAATCTGTTGCCATATATACATATATATATATGTATATATATAGGAAATATATTTATATACACACATATATATATATATATATATATATAGTGTAAATATATTTATAGTACATATATATATATATATATATATATATATATATATATATATATATATATATAAAATATATTAAATATACATAAATATAGGTGTGTGTGTGCGCGTGAGTGTATGAGAGAGAATTCTCTTTCGTTTTTTCAAGAAACTCCCGTTCGGTTCAGTATCGCAGGCTCTCCTATTTTTTTCCCCTCCCGGGGCCAGTTCATTTCAAATAAATGTTACATGTGCCTCACATTTTGGCCCGTTCCTTTGTCCGTTCGTTCGTACGCTGCCTCCCTTTCTTTTGTCTCCCGTCCGTAATGGAGCAATTCCACTTTCTGTTGTTCTTGTCGAGTATTGCCTCGTCTCTGTCTCTGAAAATAGCCTCGAGACTTAGGGATGGAAGTGTATCACTTCATAAAGACAGTTTTCTAAAACGACGTATTTTTGCTCCTTTCCTTTCATAAGTATCGCTCTCTTCTATTTTTTCGATTTCGTTTAATATCTCCTTTTATATTAATGTCCTCTGTTACGCTAAGGACCGAATTTCTATGGTCACTTTTCTGTCATTTGCATGTTCCGTGCACTTCTTAATTTTCATTGTCATACGGTCGATTATTTTCTCAATTTTTAGCGGTTTATTTAGTTTCCATCTTTTGACAAATGTTATTTCCTTTTCTTAATATCATTTTATATGCTATAATCTTTTATTTTTACTATTATAGTCTCTTGTCATCACCTTCTGGTAAAGCTAACTAATTTTTTTTTTAGTTATCTCTCCTTAAATCATTTTCACTGGTATCCATTTATACTCTTTTAACATGACCAGATGATAGCAATTAGAACAATCATTGAGGAATATCCATAATCGAAAAACTCTTTACAAGAAGTTCAATACTTCCTCTACGATACTTCTTAAGCTTTTATAATGTTTTTTTTTTTATTTTAATTTCATTTAAAACATACGAAAGTTCCATGGAAAACTATACGAGTGTTATTGACTAAACTTCTCCGAGAGATGAAAAGAGAGTTTTAAGCCATAACTTGCACGCGTACCATGAACACTAATGCTCGATGAGACCAAAATAGTAGTAATAGTAGTAGTAGTAGTAGTAGTATTTAGTAAAGAAATTCATATTTGTGAATTTCTTTACTAAATACTATAGACACGTTGCACCTTTGTCTTAAGTCGCTGGTGAGAATAACATTAGGTTTTCTTTACCATATAATGACTCGGTATAATATAAACAAATACTTTTCCAAACTGAGCACCCTACTTAGCCTATGCTGGAATATCCAGGGGTTCCGTTCCAACCCTGGAAGCAACAGCGATTTAAGCGGTTTCCTTGAAGTGTTTGTAAAAATGTCTCTACTAATTTTTGCGTCCGTTTGCCGACATTTAAACCTGAAAAGGCGTTCCGCTGGCATTGAGAAAGCTCCTGTAAGTAGTTTCTAAATACGAATTTATACATAAAAATCTAATTACGAATAAAGTACACAGATCATAATCAAAATTTACCGAAACGGTTCGCAACGCAAGGAAAAAAAACATTCTGAAGCTTTTGATTAATCTCGCCCAAAGTATAAATAATAAACATACTGTATACGGGAGTACTTAGTAAACTAAAAGATCCTAGCCCAACCACTATTTTCATCTGACAGGTATGCAGATAAATATGTATATACTACTCTCAGACTCTCTAATACAGACCAATAGTGTAAGAGTGTCCCAAGTATACAAGAGAAAGAATGAATGCAGCATTTTTTAAACAGCACACACTACATTTCCTCCTTCGCATGCACATCATTATGACTTCATTTCGAATATGTTCGTACGTGTGATATATATACAGAAACATTAATAAACCCAAATACACATATATGGCATACAATGATCTACACGTACGGTAGACATAAATTTGTGCTCCACGGAGGGCTATTGTGATACAGCTGAGACGCATCCGGGAGGCACATTCCCGAGACATAGAAAGTACTAGACGCGTCCCCCCGATATGTATACTGGTATTGCACCAGCCGCGGTTTTTTTTGCCATGCCCCTAGGTTAGGTTAGGTCAGGTTGGATTTAGCAGTACTGGTACTAATAAATTACATGATAGTACTTTAGGTGTGGGAAACGAACTGAGATTATTTTCAAGAAAATTCTACGGTTAGTTTTTAACATATGGCGTCCGGCTTTTTTCAGGGAAAGGTCCCAGGCTGGCGCAATATTCGGTTACATCTCGGGAAAACGCGTACGGGAACAATTAATTCTCTGTCTATATTCGTCAATACAGTACGACGGAAAACAAACGTTTTTATTACCCGGGACAAAATCCAAAACGTTTTATTTTTAGCATCAAACAAACGAGATGGACGGTGCATGAACAAAACAGGTCTCATTTTTCCGGAACATTTATGGAGTGCTGGTAATCAGATCTGCTAAAGTTTTATGGATTGTTTTCTCATATGCTAGATATAAGTCATTTTTTTCTGTAAGATTCATAAAGGATAATAGTATTTTTCGTACTCAGAAATAAAAAAACGTGTTTATTTTAATCAAAACAATGTGTATTCATGAACAATACCTATATTTTTCAAAACAATGAGTGTTATGTATTCAGGCTGCTAAACTTTTATCTATTGTTTATATATATATGCTAGATATATATATATATATATAAGATTCATAAATATATATATATATACATCATAATAACTATATATATATATACAAATCATATGTGTATATGTCAGTATTATATGTATATATGTATATATATGTATATGTATATATATATATATATATACATATATATATATATATATATATACATATATATATACATATATATATATATATATATATATACATATAGATATATATATATATATATATATACATATATATAGTATATATATATATATATATATATATATATATATATATACATAAACACACATACATATATATAATTATATATATATATATATATATATGTATATACTTCGTCATAGTTTTGACATCTCTTACTTAGTGTCTTATTATTACTTTTTCCTAATCGCTTGCTCTTATAATTAATTCAAGAAAGTTGTACCGATATTTCCGCCCTTTTGAAATGGCATTCCGACAGAGAGGACAACTTAGTAGCCGTACCTTGCCCAGGCCTCATAAGCACAAGAAAGAACAATACAGTTCTAAACCTAAAATCATAATGCAATACAAACAAAACTTTACACTCTAAAAAATGGTATATGGGCCTTACAATTCAGTCAACTAGAACTAGGTGATTCTTTTATTATTATTATTATTATTATTATTATTATTATTATTATTATTATTATTATTATTATTATTATTATTATTTGTAATGAACAAGCATTAACATAGAACAAGCTTATATGGTCACTTCCTTGAATAATATATCCATATAAAAGATAAAACACACTAAATGATAAAATAACTAAGGGTTTGCCCAGGCCTCATACATACACACACAAATATAATATATATATAAACAAAACTTTATATATATCTATATATATATATATATATATATATATTATATATATATATATATTATTATATATATATTATTATATATTATTTGTAATGAGAGCATTAACATAGAACAAACATGTGTGTAAAGCCTTGAATAATATATCTTGAGAAATATTCTAAATAAAATATATATATATATATATATATATATATATATATATATATATATATATATATATATATATATATATATATATATAAATATATATATATATATATATATATATATACATATATATATATATATATATATAGAGAGAGAGAGAGAGAGAGAGAGAGAGAGAGAGAGAGTGTAAAGCTTGTTCTTTGAGAAATATTCTAAATACTACGGAAAACACCACCAAATACCACAACATCATCGACCTCAAATAAAAATCAAACGCGAGGGAGCGAGACCTCAAATCACACCGAATAAATAAAGCCGAAAAATAAATCGCGTTAAATGGCGCAATGAGAACTATTGGGTCTCCCAAAAATCCAAATAATAAAGCGAATCTGGGGCAGGATTCGCCTAAACTAGGGCAAACACGCAATTTACAGTTATACGCGAGATTGAAGTTTATATCGTGAATGGAAAATTCGCGGCGGAGTTCAATGGTGGATCTTTAAATCTGACTTTATTGAAGGCGAATTAGTACATCTTACCTTTCCGCGGATGTCGTTTTTACGAAAGTAATAGAAACGGGTATTTTTATTATCCACATCACGCTCAGTCTAAAAATGAAAGGTGAATGTTCATGAAAAACTATCCTAAAATCACTACTTGCCGGTCAAACACAAATTTATTTAGAAACACAGAAGACAGCAGAGAATTCCATATTCTGGAAGTGAGCAGTAAGAACGAGCTACTCACAAAGCAGGTTGACCCTCGAGTTCACCATCTCTTCGGATAATTTGTGTGATTTCAAGGAATATTTAATGTTGTTTCAGCACATATTACAACTGGATCTAACAGTCAGCATGACAACGAATGATAGTTTCAAAATATTTTAAATTGATTGCAAAAACTGACCTTAGTCCTTCAAAAGAAGGCATCGTGCTTACCCCATACAAAAAAAAATGGGAAAAAAGCACGTTAGAAGAAGAAGAAGAAGAAGAAGAAGAAGAAGAAGAAGAAGAAGAAGAAGAAGAAGAAGAAGAAGGAGTATAGCCACTCTTTCATTTTTTAACGACTAAAGTAAATTGTCAGTTTTTGCCTTCGGTTTACTTTTGATTTTCACATTGAAACTTTTCCGAGTCTCTCGTTCATCTCTATGTACAATTCCTATACAAAGATGTGTTTGCTGCTTCTAGATGTTCAGTGAAGGACTTAAATTTTTCGTTGATTTTAAAACCCATTAAGTTTCCAAAAACATCAACGCTGAGTCTCCTTGCATACGTATTTTGACAGCATAAGAAGGTTGCTTACACGACAGGAAATAAGGCAACTGAACTGAACTTTGAAAAGGAACAAAATCGTTCCCTTTTTAAATCGTTTTACCTTAATAAAAATCCACTCCGTCCTTGAGTGCATGATTAGCATATTTTCATCTCCATTCATGTTTTCAGAAAATAATTTGTTCATTAAATATTTCCTGCTTTCGTATTGCAACCATAACCTTGAAATCAAGAAGCAAGAATCAAGCAGCATGAAAGATTCAGAATCAATTTCGGTGACTCTGCAATGAGAAATTATAACCGTAATAAAACTTGCAAAAAACCTTAACTGTCCGATTCAAGCCACGCGGGGTCACGAAGTTGGCTCGAGAGTCAACAGAAGAGTGAATATATTTTCGCTCTTCATATAATACAATTATTATTATTATTATTATTATTATTATTATTATTATTATTATTATTATTATTATTATTATTATTATTATTATTAATATTATTATTATTATTATTATTATTATTATTATTGTTATTCAATATAAACTAGGCTCAAAGGCTACAGAAGGGTGAATATATTTGCGCGTATCACTGCATTATTATTATTATTATTGTTCTTGTTGCTGTTTTTGTTGTTGTTGTTTGTTGTTGTTGTTTAACATGAGCACTGAACTTGCACAGTTTTAATAGTCTGGTGCACATGACAATGGAGAGCAAATGACGCTCAAAATTCAGGTGTAAATCACTTTAATTGGATCATTTGTAAAAAAAAAAATAAATCGATAAATTCCTACGTTATATCATCGACATAATTATTCAACATGACCTCCCTCTCCTATAATGCAGGCCAAAAAAGGACCAATCGGGACCTGTAGAACAGAACACCAGTGTTTGAAATGAGATTAAAAGAAAGGAAAGTATATAAAAATATATTAAGGTATCACAAGTAACTTCGCTCTCAGACGATGCAGAACGAAACGCTGGAATTTGAAATAAGATTAAAAAGAAGGAAAAAAGAAATTTTATACACAAATTAAAATAAAACGTAATTTGACATCTAGAAAAATTCTTCCATTCTGGTCCTTCTACTGCAGTCGGCCTCGATCGCAATCGAACTTCCGATCTAGACGGAAAAGCTTCTGAATTTTCCCCCCCCGAGCCCAATATTTGATGTTCGTAATCCTGATGAATAATGGATGTTCCTCCCCGCCTCTCGTATTTATGGATAAAGTTGTCGCCCATTAATTGCTCGGCTTGAAATTTATACTGAAAAATAAATGGATTTTGATAATTCCATTAGATTTGATCGCTCGCCCCTGGGCTGAGCGCTAAAAGCGAGATAGTTTTTTGTCTGACAAATGGATATTGCTCCGAGAGGCAGAGGGGAAAAAAATGTCCGCGTGCAGAAAACACTGCGCTTGGGTGTGCGTCTTCAGATTACCCCTATTTGAGCACACACGCACGCACACCGTGATTTAGACAATCATGCACGCAATATCAAATTCATGTATCTCCGATGGAGAATTATCACCGTATATATAAATATACCACTATACATGGATATATATATATATATATATATATATATTTATATATAAATATACATATATATATATATATATATATATATATATATATATATCTATATATATATATATATATATCGAGTGCGTGTTAGCACGCACACAAATTCATACAACTGCAAACACAATTTTTGTTTGTTAAGGGGCATGAGACAGGTAACAGTTCATTGGTGCAACAATAGTGTATCAAAAGGTTTCCCTTCAAATTACCCTCAATGTATTTCTCCGCTTAAATAAACTCCTGTCATTCCTTGCATGACCCCACAAGAACTATCCTGATATAGTCCTTAAGTTCGGGAGAATGGCGGTTAAGACCTGGCCTATTGAAACCAATTTAAGATCCCTGTCCGCAGATCTTTCAAAATCCGTATTTGGGTCGAGACTGCGAAGTCCAGTTCTGTCGTTCAGAGCACTAAAAGTGACATCATAACATTGCCAATGCTAATGCACCAAGGCAATGAACTGAAATGACGTCACTGATGTCCCATCGCAAGCGATTGAGGGTCACACTGAGGCCCGAAACCCACAGAAAATGAATGACCGGATTCCGTTGTTCTGCCTACGCTACTATGACCGGCTTTCGAGACTATTTTGAACCGGGTATTGTGAAAAATTGAGGTATATGGGCTTCACATTTTATGTCGACGATGGCAATTTGTTTAGAATGCGAAACGGCCGCAGATGGCCCTATCCCACGAAAGATATTGAATGCTGGTTCGTATGTGTGCATTTGTTTCTTCTTTTTTTTTAAATACTAAGTGTTGTCTCAACTGTTTCTTTGCTCTGTCTTTTTCTTCATTACATGGAATACTTTAAACACGCAACGATTAATGATAGCAGTACTAATGATGATAATTGTAAGTCTCAATAGGCTGTAAACTGGTCAACATTGTTCCTTGGTACATAATTCTCAAAACAACGGCAATCACTCAACTGCGATGCTGATGTTTAGAATCAGCTGATGTTTGGAATTGACTGATGTTTAGAATCAAATTATGTTTAGAGCCAAAAGTTTGCAGTTAATTGTGAGGGGTAAGTTCTTAAAGTCTCATGTTAAAAGAATTGAGCTTACAGTCTTACTATAGAGAACTGGAATTTCATTCAAAATAATTATATACTTGGACGTGGGGATGGCAATATGACTTACGAAAATCCTGTTTTGTGTATGTTAACACGTAAAAAAAAAATGCGTCGAAATTCTTTTCAGAGGAATGAATCGAATGATTGAAAGGCACCCCTTCATAAATCAATAGAAATTCTTCAGCACAACATCCGAAATACTGGGGTGATGAAACCAATTTAGGCAAACAATATTTACTGAATTAAACGTTATCCTTAGATGGAAAAACTTTAGGATAATGGAGTGAGATCAATCTTCCTATACAGTGGAAAGTGCCTTGTAAGTTTCTCCCGTGCATTAATTAGAAGCTACTGTGAGAATAATCCTGGAAGTAAGACACAGGCAGTAATACCAACACACACACACACACATATAAGAGACTTCTTAATATTTAGACAACAGAGTTACTTACAATTGCGAAAGAAGAAAATAAAAACAGAAATATCACTTACGAGGTCTTTTTCTCCTATAATTAGTTGGAACTCGCTACTCTTCATTGTGTGTGTGTTATTATTATTATTATTATTATTATTATTATTATTATTATTAGGCAGCCGATCGAGACTACGGTCTACCCCAAAGCCAAATCAAAAAGTCCTTCAAAAGAAGCATCGTGCTCACCCTATACAAAACAGGAAAAAGCACGTTAAAAGAAGAAGAAGATTATTATTATATTATTACAAAGAGCACCTCCAGGGAATAAAATGTCACAGGGGTAGAGGACAACAAAGAGATAACAAGCAAATGCATTAAAAACAAAAAACAGGTAAAAATACGTATACTTCAACAACCTACGGGGCCGTCCCATACCCCTCCCCACGTTATGAACCACATAGTCGAGACATCACCGCGGATTTTCGGAAATGGCACTGTTGTGGCTGATGACGATGAAAATGGTGATGTTGGTGGAATGAAGGGATTCTTTCACAAAAAACATTTTCCCTGCGGATGTCATCAACTAGACGACGTGGAATTGTGATGCGAGAGCTTCTGAGAACAAAAGTTTAGTTTGACTGAAAAAAAATTCTCTCTCTCTCTTCATTCCGCTGAACTACTTTGTGTCTAAACTCTCATTTATGCCATTCTGATGACAACAAAGTCAGCTTTGACAAACTCTTGGTATTAGAGCACAAATACATGGTGGTAATTTTTCTTGGAAGTACAATGCAAAAAGACAGGGTGACGCTTTTCCGGAGAATTGACTCAGCATAAATATATAACATTAACTTTACGAAAATAATATGCGACAAAAAAATAAGATCTCCCAGATGGTAGTACGCGGCAAAGCACCTTTAGTAAAAGGAAAATATTCACAATAAGAGGCTAAGAGGATAAAATAGGAGAAGAAAATGCATAAAATCGTTAAAGAAATACAATAAAAAGTGGGAAAAATATCACTGGGCAAAAGACACGATAAAGGGTGCTACTTCGGCTTGTTATCTAGCCGTCACCTACTCCGAGGTGCTAGTACTAAACCCCTTATGGTAAATGTTAATATGACGGCCACACGAAGATATCGTTTATTAATATAATGATAATAATTTGTCGACCACACAACACAGAAATGGATGTATATATTCCTTTGATACCCGAGTGGCTAGTACTAAAAACGGCGTCCAATTGAGCTTCCTCCATGTTTAGTACTAGCACCTCGGAGTGACGCGTAGATAACAAGAAGCCAAAGTACAACCCAATAAAGTATTATGAGACGTAGGATTCATAGCCACAACAACACCCAGTGTATACTAGGCAGTCTAGTTGATAGATATGGGCTGTTCTGTGGCGATGGGGCCTTCTCCGGGATCGAGGAAGAGTTGGAGATGGGAGACGAAGATTCTATGATATATATAAACTCCTTTACTGACACTCCAGACGGCAGGAGGGGGAACTATTCACAAGGATTTCTCTCGCTTTTTCACAAAAACTTCTCCGTTGTTCGTTTTAGAGAAATTGTGCAAGGAATGGAATGGTCGACTGTTTTATGATTATTGACAAAAAACTGGCATAAATGAAGAAAAAGGTATATGCAAAATCGTAACAAATCAAAGATGGTGAGAATGTTACAATAAAGAATGACCTCAAGCCTACTGTAATCAACAGGTTCTTTGTCGTGCATTACCGTATCAAATCTCAGTGAACATTTTAAAATGTGAAATATAAATGATGCCAAACGTGAGGATTCGGTGAATTCCTTAGGGTGGTTATCTAGGATGAAAAGAGCAAAGCAACAATTTAAAGGATTAACTTATATTCTATATAAATTCTCATAGTACTTTATTTGAGAGTTTCACATATTACTGCGAACTGCCGGTTTGCATAGGCATTCAATAACAAGAATAGAAGATTTGCATGGGTACAATTAAGTCAAAACAATCATCAGGAAAACAAAACCTACTGTAAACCTTTCCATAAAACAACTGACGTCAAGAAAAAAATTGAATCGGACTCAAAAGTATTCATGCCGCCCCCCCACGCCCCCACCCCCACACACTGTGCAACTGCAAAGCTGATTTGCAATTCAGGACATGAAAACAATTACCATTAAAGAAACCTTTTGCAAAAGCGAAGAAGTCATTCGTACCTGGATTACTGCGACAGCTGAAAGAGAAGGGAAAGGAGAGGCCGAAGAAAAGATGTCGCCTCAGAGATGTGGAGCATTCAATGGGAAAAACGTTGCATTGTACAAGTTGCATTTTCATTGGCATTGCACTGTACTCTATTTTCACTGGCATTGCACTGGGCAAGTTGCATTTTCATTGGCAATGCATTGGACAAGTTGCATTTTCATTGGCACTGCACTGTACAAGTTGCATTTTCATTGGTATTGCACTGTACAAGTTGCATTTTCACTGGCATTGCATTCTACAAGTTGCATTTTCATTGGCAATGTGTTACCTTGATGTTGATGTTCCATTGGCTAACTCGTTGCCACAGAGACATGGAGATGTTAATCTTTCACTCATTACTAAAATGCTGCTGAGAAGAAGTTGATTTTTCGTTGCCAAAACGTTGCTGAGACGCTGATCTTTCAATGACAATGCGTTGCCATGGCAACGCTGATCTTCAATAGAAAAAAATCGTTGCCGAAACGCTGATCTTGAACAGGTGTTGCTCAAGTGACGCTGACTTTTCACTGGCAAAAAAGTTGCCATGGAGACGATGATTTTAAATAAGCAAAATCGTTGCCAGGGAAACACCGGTTTCTTTCACTGATAAAAACGTTGCCGAGGAGACGTTAGTTTTCAAAGTGGCTTCCATTTGCAAAAAACCTTGAGGGGAAATTTATCTCCCAATCTCAGTGACGTTGCCGAGGGGGGAAAAAGTAAGTTTGCGAGACACATACAAAAATCATATCTCTCATAATTACAAGGACTGGAATAAGATCATACGGTGAGGCTGATACTCTAGGCACTTTTGCGCCATAAAATTATCAAGATGATGAAAACATTAAAGTAACGATAACACCAGAATGACGATAACCTCAAGATGACCATAACGTCAAGTATCATACAGGAATTATGAAGACCTGGAATATTGTAATGGCATCCCGCAACTCGGAGAGAGCGATGCCCTGAATTAGTATAATGTTCAGAAAAGGGAAATGAACAGGAGGCATATGGAATGGTTGAGAGTCTGGTAACGGAGTTGCTAAACACGTCCTGTAGCCATGCAAAATAGAGATCAAACACCCCCCCCCCAAAAAAAAATATATTAAATCAAATACAAAAACATTCCTTTGGAAAACAAAAATATACTTTATGGAGTACCTAGCAAATACAAGAATATTCCTTATGGAATATTTAGCGTGAAATAAAGCATATTACCACCAGCTGATCGGCGTCGAAGGAGACACCCTATTACTTCACTAATGACTGAAAAATATCATGTTTGTAACATGGAAACTTCTAACATTGACGTGAAACATTACCACCACTGAAAAGAAGTTACCTACCATCCCATTCATCCCATCAAAGACTACAAAAGATAAAAGATTAAAGACCCCCTAACTCGTGACATGGAAAGTCCGCCAGGAACACAGAGAGTATTGTTTCAATCAATGTACGACAAGGTCGCAACGGTAGTTCCTTCAATATCGCGCATGCATATTCAAATCCTGACGAGCGAGGGAAGGCCTCCAAGCAAGTCCCGTGCTGCCAAACGGCCTTCCCTCTCCTTCGCCCTCGGGGGGAAGCTGGGGACCCTTAAATGGCCCTGTCCTTCACCCACGGGGAGGTTGGTGGCCTTCAACGGCCCTTCATCTATTATATTCTTTTTAGTCGTCGTCTCAGCCGCAATAAACGGTCATTAGCCTTGATGACAGTCTTTATATACTTTTAATTTGATGACAACAGTCTTTAACAACTACTATTAATATTTATACAAATTCGCTTTATAAAGTTTCTTGGCTTAGTCTTTCCATAATTTGTCTGTTGCTTTCTGAGCTAAACATCAGCGGTGACAACGGTCGTTAAAAAAACTCCTTTTTTCTTAAGTAATAAAATGGATGGCATTCTCAAGAGATTCCTTTAATTTTATTCCATAAAATGTCAAGCTAGGATCGACGGAAAATCAGATGCAGTCTAACTTTTAGCCAATTAAAAAATTATTTTTAGCTGATTCTACAGAAGTTATTGGGAAAAGGCATACCCGATACCATGTCACAATTGATTATTTTCCTTCAGTGTTATGATCTACTTATATTAAGAAAAGACAAAATCAGCTTCACTGAACTTTGTTAATTTCAACATTATTTGAAATATTTCGTTGTAGATCCAATAAGTTTGTTCTGGTAACTGTTTTTCTTTTTCGATATTTCCCTTGCATAATGAAAAGTCATAACACAAACATTAAAATATATTATTGTTTACATACACACAAATATATACATAAATACACACACAAACAAACACACACACACACATGTGGAGATATATATATATATATATATATATATATATATATATATATATATATATATATATATACTGTATATATACTGTGTATATATTTTGGATGCTATAGAAACAGAACTGTTTGACAGACACAGACAAAGTCTTGCAGGCAGTCACTATGTCATAGGAAGCTTTTATAACTCAAAATCATATATACATACGTATATATATATATATATATATATATATAT
>NC_089789.1:39641105-39751105 GCF_040412425.1 Macrobrachium rosenbergii
CGTTTGATTAAAAAATAAAACACCATTATTCTTGCAGAACCCCTATCCATAAGGATATTTTTTGTGTTATAATTCTGAATTATACGTTATCAGCTAAATACCATAACCTTAGCAGTATTCATATAAATAGATCTACTTTGCTAAATCTAATTTTCTGCAAAAAATACAAGATCAAAGATAAACTCTGTATCCAATACAGAAATTTTCGTTTTTCGGGTCAATACAAAATTGGTCATAATTCCCCTTCTACTGTTTTCCGAGTGTCAAGTTACGTGCAAACAGCGAGAAGAAGAGAGTAACGATAACATTTTTTTTTTTTTTTACTAGACGAAAAGGTCAGACGGACGGAAATTCTCATTCCTTTGAGAAAAAAACTTTTTTTTTTTTCCTTTACTGCGACATTTCCAGCAGGCGACATTTAACTTCCAGTTTCGCGCGCTATTATTGAAGCTTTATGGCCGGTTCGTGGCTGGATCGGTTGACCTATGCTGAAGAAATGTAACTCGAAAAAAAAAAAAAAAAAAAAAAAATTTAAAGTCTCACCTCATGCCGGAGCCAATTCCTGACAAATGTTTACATATATATAAATATTAACGCCCACGCCTTCTTTAAAAATAAGCATGCATTATTTCTCATATTGGTATATTAAGGATTTTAGTGTTAATTCCGTCGTTGTTCAATTATCTTTTTACCATGAAATATTAAATCTTGTGTTTGAAACGTCGCGAAAAATGTGTTTTAAGGAACACCTGAGATGTACTTCCTCCTTTAACCATTCCCCCCCGTCTCTCTCTCTCTCTCTCTCTCTCTCTCTCTCTCTCTCTCTATATATATATATATATATATATATATATATATATATATATATATATATATATATATATATATATATATATGTATATATGTATATATGTACGTATGTATGTGTACGTATGTATACTGTCATGTGTAACTTCATAAATTCTAAAGTAATTTCAAGTAATGGAAGTAAAGAAAATAAAAATGTCAGCAATAAATCAACTTTACGCCGTCAAAAAGAACAAGCCCTTCATGCGACGCAAAAAATAAAAAGAGAAAAGAGAAGAGAAGAAGAAGAAAAGAAGAGAGAGAGAGAGTTAAGAGAATTGCATGGCACTGCCCTACAGTTTCAACCACCAATTCAATCAGGGCAAAACACACTCCTCCGAATCCTGAGGATGAAACGGGAGAGAGAGGAATGGGAGATAAACCAGCTGTTAGGCCAGACAGAGGGAATCCCGGTCTCACTCTCTTTTCTCCGGTAAACCCAACTCCCAATTACCGCCTCCTCTCTCTCTCACCTGAATTTTCTGAATATTCGGCAGGAAAGGGACAAAAGGGGAATCCTGTCATTGCCACATCGGCAATTCTATTCCGTTTGGAGACCCTTTTCAATTTGTTTTCCATCTTTCCCACGGGGAAGTGATGGTTTCAGTACTGTGTCTGTTTTGGGAGTAAGGAAGCACAAAAGGCCCGATATTTTTGAAAGATTTTTGCTTAGTCTGATAAATAGATGAAAAGGAAGTTTGTTATCTTAAGGATCACTACGTAAGACTGAGGATAATGTTCCTATCTTCACGAACGCCACCTATGCCACTGATTAAAAATTTATTAACAAATTCCCAACCTAAAGAGTAAATAAAATTGTCTAAGACAGAAAAAAACACATTTAGGTCAAGCACAGGAGTAATAAACCCCCTAAAATTTCCTGTTTTTTTCCTACGCAAGTTTGTCATTCCTCTGCCAAATAAAAACACGTAGAGATGTAGAATAATCAAAGATGATATGAAATGGATATATCATTTCCCGTTTAGGAGAAATGTCGCAATCAGATTACAGTTGCATGCAAAGTGATACATGACTGGGATGCATTACATGACATTATAATAGCCTACAATTTCCCAACGCCCTGATGTATAGACATTTTGAAAATGACGGTGCATTACTAAATATGGTATGACATGTGCATAACGACTCTGGTAAGAAAATTTGCATGATTATGCTTTCGTATAATAATAAAAATAATAATAATAATAATAATAATAATAATAATAATAACTAATAATAATATGGTACCATGTCATGAACACTAAGTACAGTCCCAGACCTGAGAAGAATCTGGAAAAACTAGTGCCAGTAGCTCCAGGACTCGTGCAGGAGAGTGTGCTACTAGAAATAGCGCACATAGTGAGAAAAGTGATGGACTCCTAAGGAGGCAGGATGCAACCCGGACCCCACACTACAAAAACCACCCAGTCGAATAGGATGACTGTGATAGACCAAAAGAAATAAATAAATAAACAAATAACTAATAATAATAATAATAATAATAATAATAATAATAATAATAATAATAATAATAATAATAATAATAATAATAATAATAATAATAACTTCAAGGACTTTCTGATTTAAATGAGCCAAGGAAATCTCATTCAATTAAAATACAAAAAAAAGGAAAAAATATAAAACTCAAAATGTATAACCCAAAATTATGAATGAGTGGCCTGCAGGAAAAAAGCTCATTTTCCTTTGGACACTGCACATTAAAAACTGTCATTGTTTACAGTTAATTACCTCCGTTGTTTACAACTAATTAGACATTTCCACTGTTCACTTCCAGTAAAGTAATTACTGAAAGTCATTATTTTTCGGGGGGTAAATATATGGAGATTTTTTTTTACTCTACATTGTTAATTTCTAAAATTTTTTCATCCTAAAATGGGTTTCAAAAATGGGTTCAGGTTTTTGGAGGCGTTCTATTTTTTTTTTTATTTGGTGTTATGTAATGCATTAATTTCCTTATTAGCAATTATAAGTTCCTTAACGTTCATGGAAATGTCACCTTGCAAATCAACAATAGGATAATAAAGGTTATAACTACGCTAGAGAGAGAGAGAGAGAGAGAGAGAGAGAGAGAGAGAGAGAGAGAGAGAGAGAGAGAGCCCTCAACAGAAAATATGCATCAAAATAGACCGTTACGTTCACACACGCAATTGGCAGACCTTTTTTAGCTAAGCAATCAAACAATGGACAGGATATGTCAACAGTACAGGCTGTGAAATTTTGCATATTCCAAACATCAAGGCTCAGTGCATACGGAGTCTCTTCATCTGCGCCCCCCCCATTACACTTCCCCTCTACTCACCCCCTGCTACCGACCCCAAAAACCGGATAAAGAGAGGAGGGTTAGGAACTATAATTAACAGTCCTGTTACTTGCAATACTTGCGACAAACCTTAAGACTCTGGTGTGAGCGAGAATGGGTCACGATAAGGCCCGGGCAATCAAAAGCAGTGGGAAATAAGATAACTAGTCAATGTTTACGAATGAAGTATGTAAATAAGAGTTTTGTTAGTTGATAACGCAAAAGCATTTTCTTGAGACACAAAAGTAATTCATAAATATTACACAAAAACATACCTTCAAGTTCAAATTACAATCAAGCAAATATACCACAAATAATAACGTACCCTTCCGTTACCAAACTACGGTTTGAATAAAATATATACTTATTCATCTTGCAGAGGGACGCCATTTTGTAATTTTAAAAAATCAGTCAATCAATTCCTCTTCCGAATATTCCTCTGAGATAATTTGGTGGTACTTGAACGCCTCATGATGGCTCTCCAGCAGATAAGGAAAGGACTCTGTTTAGAGCCCATTAACAACCATTAGATGAATGTAATCGACTTAATGGTTCCGGACCCTTGCCGTAAAAAAAAAAAAAGTGGGGGGCGTCTTTATGTATTGACGGAGTTAAGTAACCCCTTTGCTCTACTCTAAAACGCGCCATCGTGGTGTGGTTTCTCATGTACCTATTTATACAACTCAAAAGTCCCAAGTACACACCGAAAATAAGACTCTCTCTCTCTCTCTCTCTCTCTCTCTCTCTCTCTCTCTCTCTCTCTCTCTCTCTCTCTCTCTGTATAAATTTCAGTTTTCTTTACTCAGTTTACAGTTTCTGCGAGGCGCTTTTGCACGAAATGTATCATCGTCATATTTTCTCTGCAAATGTTAAACTAGTTACCAGGACATTACTTCTAATGCTGATGTTTTTCAGCAGCGAAAACGATGAATCTAGAGGTAAATTAAGAAACGAACCCATTACAGGATATCACAGAATTAATACCAAGAGGGTTACGTCAAGAGTTTTATCGGATTAACGAATTACAGTACATATATGTAGAAGCACCACTTATGACCATGGGAGAAAACACCAGTCGTTGAAACGGATTTATCATGACCCGATTCAATTATCATATCATCAGTTGTGACACTTGGTTTGGTAGGAAGTTATTCATAGCCTATAAAAACGAAAGGAAAAGTATAGAAAACTTCGGTTTGTACACAGGCGGTAATTGTCACAATCAAAAATCTCCGCTTGGAATAGGTAGTAAGTTAGACTTCTGTTAATAACCTGAATTGTTTTGGCTCCATTCTTTTGCAAAGTTTATAAGCACAAATGTAACAAAGTTAGGTATACCTTAGTTTAACCAGACCACTGAGCTGATTAACATCTCTCCTAGGGCTGGCTCGAAGGATTAGACTTATTTTACGTGGCTAAGAACCAGTTGGTTACCTAGCAACGGGACCTACAGCTTATCTGTAGAATCCGAACCACATTCTACCGAGAAATGAATTTCTATCACCAGAAATAAATTCCTCTAATTCTTCATTGGCTGGCCGGAGAACTCGAACTCGGGCCTAGGAGAGTGCTAGCCGACAACTCTACCGACTCATCCAGCAAGGACCCACAAATGTAACAGTCATAATGCAGTTGTTATATACATATATATGAAATTTAGCATAATTTTTTCAATATTTTGAGTCGCTGATCTCCGCCGATTGAAACTTAAACTTATCAATAAACTTCTCGTGATATATGCCAATCCCATTTTTAATACACTGAATTTTTCCACAACTAGTCTCTGTAAAAACTATTTCCAAAACCAATCAATACTGGGAAGGCTCAAAAAGAAAACAAAAATGCTGAAGAACAAAAAATAATACTAAAACGAAATACGTCTGTTCCGTCCTTAGATTAGGCCCCATTTCTCCCTCTCTCATTTTCTTCTTTCTCTCTTTTTTTATTCTTCTTCAAAAAGTGGACCAGATAAGACCACTGAAGTATCCGTCCCACCGCTCACATAAAAATCACAAAAACTTCATTTAACGGAAGGAAAATTCAAGTTAAAAGTAGCACATTCCACAATGATTCTAATATCAAAAAATTTTCTACTTAAAAATATATTAATGTAAAGCGATCCAAGTTTGTTAAGCACAAAAACAAACGAGAGAGAGAGAGAGAGAGAGAGAGAGAGAGAGAGAGAGAGAGAGAGAGAGAGAGAGAGAGAGAGAGACCAGATAAGGCTACTGCTTCCATTGTTCAAATAAAAAGTACAAAACTTCACGTTAAGATTTCTAGCTAAATATATATTGTAAAGCGACATAAATTCACTGAAGGAGAGAGAGAGAGAGAGAGAGAGAGAGAGAGAGAGAGAGAGAGAGAGAGAGAGAGAGAGGAAAATCATCAGTCCTCTCCTAAATCATCTAAAACCTAATGGCTCGGAAGCTACCGAAGTGGGACCAATAAAAAGCGGCCTTAATCAATATCCCGAGAATGGAGTGAGACCGTTACGAAATCCCATTTATAAATATATCTGTCTTTTTCAAGGGACAGGCCTGGACCCATTAAGTTGATTGCTTTAATCGAATTGTAGGTAATGGGCTCTAAACACTGCCGTTTCTTTTGTCCCCAACCACCCACCCCCATCCCTCGAAAACTACTTTGAAGTGTACGAGACGTTCTTGAGTCTGGCATGAAATCATACGAACGGTCGAAAGTTCATAAGAGATATCTTTTATTAGCCCCTTCAAAGAGGTTCTGTTCAGTGTTTGTTTGTTTGTTTGTTGGCAGGAAGATGTCAAAAATGGAAAAAATATGACGTTATTTTCCAATTTAAAAACCGTATCATCTTCCGGCGAATTTCAAGGATTTTTCGGCATTTTCTTTATCTTATTGGCACCGTTGTGCATTCAAAGAAAACGGGAGCTTTGGTGACCACGTCTTAGTACTCGTAAAAGAAAACGTAAATGATCCGAAGATTTTCTTGCTGGCAAAACCGAAATGAGCATGGCTGCTAAAATTAAGAAAAATGTTTTAATGGATTTATTTTCTTAAGGCACGACATAACTGCCTTTTATAAAAAGGAACTTAAGGCTGTTGTTGCCTTAGTACAAGAGCTTTTCTATTACCGGAAGTGCAGGCAATTTTTTCTAATATTTGAATAAGTTTCAGTGTTGTTTTCTTATAAAAGGCAAACCACTTTCTATTTCTTATGAAGCCTTAGTAGCTCTGCTGTCAGAATGTCAGAATGTAAGAAGCTTCTATAAATCTTAAACAAACGGGGGAAGACCATGTCAGCTGACAATTTTATTAAAAGTTAAAATTCTTAAATCACGCCATCTAATAAAACGAAATTAGATAACGAAACAAAGTCCAACAAGGAGTGCAATTACAAAGATTACCTCCAGGACAAAAAAAATAATTTACGGGAGAAATATTCTGAGCGTTTATCTCCAAGTAATGAAATGTAAAAAAGGTATCTTATATACTTACATTTATATAAAATTCCCAGTATAACTAAACATACTGATTAATTAAACTGGAATTTATCTTAACACAATAAAACTGAAATTTCATAACTACGTGAATTTAAACTTAGATGATTTAGGAGAAGATTGATGGTTTTCCTAACTCTCTCTCTCTCTCTCTCTCTCTCTCTCTCTCTCTCTCTCTCTCTCTCTCTCTCTCTCTCTCTCTCTCTCGTTTGTTTTTGTGTTTAGTGAATTTGAATAGCTTTGCATCATATCTTTAAGCTAGAAAATTTTTCTTTAATTAGAATCGTTCTGTATTGTTTTGCCTTAAATTGAAAGGTGTTTTCCCTTAAATTGGAAGGATTGATCTGCCTTAAATTGAAAGGATAGTTTTGTCTTAAATTGAAAGGATTGTTTTGTCTTAAATTGAAAGGATTGTTTTGCCTTAAACTGATAGGATTGTTTTGTCTCAAACTGAAAGGATTGTTTTGCCTTAAACTGATAGGATTGCTTTATCTTAAATTGAAAGTATTGTTTCTTTGTAAATTGAAGGATTATTTGTCTTAAATTAGAGACTGTTTTGCTACTCATTAAAGTTGGTTGTCTCAAACTGAAAGGACTGTTTTGTCTTAAATTGAAAAAGAGTACTGAGGAGGGAAATGGAGAAAAATGAAAAACCATATATTTGACACGTTATGAAACAATGGGCGATTGCTGAATCTCCAGTAATCACTTAATTATCACTTGGAAGATTAACACCAAGTAAACACGCCCCTTCGAGATGCACTGGGGCGAGTAATAGGCGACGTGTATTAATGGAACGCTACGAGTTAATCACATCAGTTCACTTAATGCTACGCAGTGAGACAGTTCAGAAGAGAGAGAGAGAGAGAGAGAGAGAGAGAGAGAGAGAGAGAGAGAGAGGAATGACATCAACTGACAGAACTCTACAACTAATCAACGGTAGGGTGAGAGAGAGAGAGAGAGTAAGGAAATGTTTCACATTATTTTCAGTAGCATCATACGAGCAATTAAAAATAATGGGAACCATTATTCTTAGTAGCTCGTATATTAGTTTACTAGTCAAATATACGTACATAGACGCATATTATATGTATATATATACATACATATATACTGTATATATATATATATATATATATATATATATATATATATATATATATATATATATATATATATATATAATAATATAAATAATATATATACATTCTATATATGGATGTGTGTGCGTGCGTAGCTCGTATATTACTACTAGTCAAATATACGTACAGAGACGCATATTATATATATAATATATATATTACATATATACATACACTCTACATATATATGTGTGTGAGTGTGTGCGTATGTACGCAGATTTGATAAGCAAACAATATGAAACTGAACAGCCCTTGCTTTTAAACTATTTGTAAAGAGATCCACGAAGAGGATGTTAGCAACAAGAGAGAGAGAGAGAGAGAGAGAGAGAGAGAGAGAGAGAGAGAGAGAGAGAGAGAGGAGTAGACAACCAAACCAACACTGTAACTGTGATCTACTCCCGCCATGCGAGTTCTCCCAAAAAGGATTCAGGAACCGTTGTTTTCCCTTGATTGCTGAGATGGGTGAGGCAGCCACAGTGCCATCCTATTCTGTAAAACTCTTTCATTCTTGCTAGGGTTTAAATGTTTTAAATGTCTTTTCTTTAAACGTCAGTTCTTTCAGACACTCTTCGTTTCTGCAACCGTTTTTCACAGTTTTTTTTTTTTATTCAGATGCCCATGGGACGGGCTATATATATGCAGCTATCACCTGTTAAATCCACTGCAACATCATAATTAACTACATTCTTTCAAAGTTAAAAAAAAATTTAGTACACAACTGAACACTTCCACAGATGGTGAATTTCCCGTGTAATATACCTACCGATTTGATATATACATTACAGTTTTTGCTTGAAATCTTTGCCTGCTATTTTCAGTATCTAAACAAAATGCATTTTGCGTGAATGCTCACAACAAATGAAACTAAATCTTTCAGCTTTACTGATAACAGAACAAATACCGTTTCATTGTTCTAAATACTATTCATTTACCCGTGTGAATTTTCGCAACAAATGAAAGTAAGGCTCGCTTATAACCCTACCGATTTCAAAGCAAACACAGTCCCATTCGAAATGCTCATTTTTAAGCTTGGTGACTGCGTGTTGCGTTCGTTAGTTTAGATCATAATACCAATAAATACTCCCTGTTAAGCATTTCGATGGATACATACATATATAACATATATATATATATATATATATATATATATATATATATATAATATAGCCTTTCATTTTCATATAATGCTTGAAAGTGTTTCAGCGGAAGAAATCTAATTACAGATTATAACGCTATGGTTTGTAATGAATACTTTTTGTGTACAAATGTACATGTTCGCAAACTATACAAGTGCAGTTTTCATTAATATCATTATAATACATATAATATATATATATATATATATATATATATATATATATATATATTATATATACAAAGAGAGAGAGAGAGAGAGAAGAGAGAGAAAGGGGACGGAGGATATAAGACGAAAATACACCCTTTCTGCATATTAGGTGCTAGGGTTACAAAACCACTCAAAAATAAGAAAAACAGCTTCCCATACCTGGAGGACCATATTTCAGGATATTCCCTCGTTTACCCCTCAGGAGAAACCATTAATACTAACTTCGGGCATCGTATTAAATAGCCAGGGTGCCGGATTTACTGAAAAAAAATAGTCCGATTTACAGTCTCTTCGTCCCATCTCGGCCCCATTCATCTTTAGAACAATAAAAGGGTCCCAAGCAAGATGGTGCCCAAGTACCCCAAAAATCTTATGGATTTCTTCAACGACAACTTTTAGGAACCGTAAAAAGCAAAAAAGGAATAACACTTTATCCGTAAGGCAGGATAAAAAAAGGGAAATATCACAAACTAGATCCCGTTTTTAGGGAACTCATATTGACGGCCGGAGGGCTTCGGCAAAATACAGCGAGCGACAACTTCCCTAACAATCTCCAAGGAAGGAAAGGAGAAGGCGAATCTCCCCTTTCGCCGAATAGCCCTTTCCGTCTTTGGGATTGAAATAATACGGAAATTCATAGGATTTAAATAATACGGGAAGTCATAGAAATACTCCTTTCGCCGGATAGCCCCTTCCGTCTTTGGGACTGAAATAATACGGAAATTCATAGGATTTAGATAATACGGGAAGTCATAGAAATACTCCTCTCGCCGTGTGGCCCCTTCCGTCTTTGGGATTGAAATAATACGGAAATTCATAGGATTTAAATAATACGGGAAGTCATAGAAATACTCCTCTCGCCGGATGGGATTTAAATAATACGGGGTTTCGTAGGAATGAAATAATACGGAAATTCATAGGATTTACATAATAAAAACGGGAAGTCATAGGAATCCTCCTCTCGCCGAATGACCCTGTCCGTCTTTGGGATTGAAATAATACGGGAAGTCATAGGAATTACATAAAATGGGAAGTCATAGGATAAATAAGACGGGAAGACTTAGGATTTTAATAATACGGGAAGTCAGAGGTCTTGAGGAATGTGGGAAGCCATAAGATTTAATTAATACAAGAAGTCATAAGATTTAAACAATATGGGAAGTCATAAGATTTAAATCATAAGGGAAGTCATGGGGTTTGAATAATACGGGAAGCCACAGAATTGGAATAATATGGAAAGTCATATGATTTAAATCGTACAGAAAGAAAAATGATTTAAATCATACGGAAGGTAAGAAGATTTAAATCATAAGGAAAGTTATAGGATTTGAATAATACAGGAAGTTATAGAATTTAAATCATACGGGAAGTAACAGGATTTAAATCATACGGGAAGTAACGGGGTTTAAAGCATACGGGAAGTAACATGATTTAAATAACACGGGAAGTAAAAGGGTTTAAAGCATACGGGCAGTCACAGGATTTAAAAACACGGGAAATCATAAGACTTTAATAATACGGGAAGTAACAGGATTTAAATAACACAGGAAGTCACAGGATTTAAATAAGCGGGAAGTCATGGGGTTACTCTGCGTAAGCTATGGAGAGAGACAGCCCCCGAAAAAAAGATGGTTAGATCAGAATGGCGAGAGAAACTTCCAATTGTAAAAGTTTCTAAAGTAGTCTTCGGACAAAGGCCAGACGACATTGCTAAAGGGGACAAAAGTCGGCCTGTTACGCTCCTCGACAAAGGAGAATCATAAACCTTACGAAAAGCGTTTCGAAGATCTACTGAGAGAGATCTGCTGGAAACTCCAGCTTCAAATAAAGTAGGCTGAGGGAGCTATGTACTCTTACTTTCCCAAAAAAAAACGTAGGATTCAGTCACATCTTATGAAGTTGAATTTAAATATATAAATTATGCCTTGGAATAAAAATGAAAAATCAGCATATAAACAAGTTAAATAAACACGCAAATAAACATGCAGCGTAAACACGCAAAACTCACAATATTACCCGTACAAAATCACCTTTAACTGTGAGGTAAATTCCGTGTTTTAATTAATTCTAATTCATCTGCCTCTTAATTGTACCTGTAATGACTTATCAAATCAAAATACTAATAAAAGTAAAGACGTATTCACTATAACAGCTATCATCCACTTTTTTTTTACTTTCAATGATGAACATAGTTAAGAAAAAACTATCTAGAGGTAATGGCAGAAAAAATCAACATAACAAATGTCTAATATTGTCAGCTTTCGAATTATAAATGGCGGCTAATGTACAAAAACAAAGATCTTCATCAAAGAGCTAATGGTTGTTAGTTAGAGAGAGAGAGAGAGAGAGAGAGAGAGAGAGAGAGATCGACTTCTCGCGTTCAGAAGTCGTCTAGAAGAGCTTGAAACGGCAAACCACTTTCATTTGGACCACAGTTTTTAAATTTTCTTCTTTCCATGATCCTGAATAGGCCAAGGCCAAAATGTCTTTGGTTTTCTACTGGAACCACACATCTGGGTATGACAGATAAGGTAACTGACGTAGTCATGATTCTAAATCCCGAGCACTGTGAAAGATTTTATTTGTGTCAGCTTAAAGAGAGGTTTACAACTATCGTAGATTCGGATCGAGGACAAAAGCTTTTAAGGGTTTCGGCGTATGATATGGTCGTCTGTCTGTAAAAATATTTCTTCTCACTGATTTTGGATATAATAAATACAGCCTCTTAACGAAAAATTCTTGATGAGGTATTGGTGCTCATTTGGGTTTTCAAGACTGGTCCACAGTCCATTCTGGAACAATTTTTTTTTTTCTTGTTTCTTAAATGATTCTCGTAATAAATGAACTGCTATTCATATATATATATATATATATATATATATATATATATATATATATATATATATATATATACATACATACATACATACAAAAAAATATATATATATACATATACTGTATATATAAAACGTCATCCGATATCATGGATCAGTCGTACAGTAAATATTGCCAGAACATATCTAACAGATTCCGGCGCGCTATTTACACACCAAATGAACGTCGCTGAAACAAAAATGGTTCGTTTTTAAGGACAGCTTTTGCTTTTTTGGGATGCAGTTTTTCATCGAATCTCTTCAGCACAAACAAGAGAAAGCACAGCATACCGCCACTGAACTGACACCAATAATGAGACCTCATTAATGAATGAAAGTTCATATCAAATTAGTAAGGAATCGAAAGAAAGACCTAACATTATCGTGTTACTTACAGACATACGACGAAAAATCTTCTCTTGCCTGACTGCTGGCAAGAGATCATGTCAGTCAGAATGGAGAACAGCTGAGAGATATTGAAAAAGTGAGACGCAAAAGGAAATATTTGCTTATTTACTAGTGCAAAAAAATACTCGAATAGAAGTAATTGGTAAAAGTTTGATTGCAAATAGTAACATTACGGGAGTGAGTTGCAGTTCATCTTTCGTTATTATCGGACACAACAAATATATCTGGGGATATGTATGTACGTATTATGAATTTGTGTATGTATTTTTGTATGTATGTATGTATGTATGTATGAATGCATATTTATACGTATAAATATATATATATATGTCTGTGTCTCTTTGTGCATGTGTTAAGCACGCGATTGTTCGTACACGAATCCACGTATTCAGACATTTACGAAAACATACATTCGTTGCCTAAAACGACGCTCTCGTTGCAGCTCATTTTACTTTCCTTCCCCTTCGTTATTTTGAGCATTAACTCGCGGTGCAATATTGCGAACCCCTTCCCTGAAGGACTCCCCGTCAGTTATTCATTTGCAGCATCGATAGGTATTGCTGTGGAGTCGAAGGAAACAAACGAGAGAAAGTCTCGAAGGCAAAAAAGTTTCCGCCTGCAAACTTTCCAGAATGAGAAAAGTGTTAACGGGTCCCTCGGCGCTGAAGTGTTTCGACAGCTGCTGAATGATTCTCCTTTTCGAGATCAGGATCTCCGCCAAGTGGCATCCCAGGGAGAAGTTTTCGCAAGTCTGTTGCATATCTGGACGTTTCTGAGGGTTGACAAAATATCTGGAGAACGGATGAGCGGATTTTAGCGGAAACGGATGAAATCTCATGGGGTGGCTAAATGGCCTGACCATTTGTCGCCATGGAAACCATCTTAACGGATGAACGGATTTTAATGAAGGCTGGCGAAAACCCACTGGGCGACCCAGCGATCTGACCATTGTCGCCATGGAAACCATTTTGAACGGATGAACGGATTTCAGAGAAAACTGGTGAAAACTCACTGGATGACCCAGCGATCTGTCCAGTTGTCGCCATGGAAACCATTTTGAACGGACGAACGGATTTTAGAGAAAGTTGGTGAAAACGCACTGGGAGACTAACTGATCTGACGATCTGTAGCCATGGAAACCATCTCGCAACGTCGTGTCTGTTTGACGTCAAGGGAAGTTGCGTGGCTTAGCTGAGGGGAGTTCCGCTCTCAAAGCTCATGTTTTTGTTATCTGTATAATGGGGGACATTATAACCTCGAGATGGGGGGTGGGGGGGAACAACAATAAAACATCCTTCGTGACTTTATGATGCTGTTAGCATAAATTCCATATAACGATAAAAAATATGCATATTATCTTCCAACATTATTATTATCAATAATTAACATTCATATGGAACAAGCCCACCAAAGGGGCCGCTGACTTGAAATTCAAGCTTCCAAATAATACGGCGTCCACTCGCAAGAAGTGACAGATGGCAAAGGGAAAGACAGAAAGCGTAGATCACTTATTAGAAAAACAGATAAATTAATAAGTAAATGTAAGACAGGGATATCTAAGTCTTCTTTCCCTTTACACTTCTCTTATTTGGCTGAATGAGGGTATCTGGGTGCTTATCTCCAAAGCTCTCGGTGTAAATATAATGAAAAAGTTAGCTATTAAATATATGGCGAAATAGAATCCAGTGACACTTGGTAATCTGAAATTGAAGTTCACTGATGTATATCTATATACGTTTCGTGCTCATGCTCCCAGTGATTGTGAGAATGATATTTCACTTCATTGTAAATATCCTGACAGTTTTGCTGTATTGTAAATACCCTAAGAGTTACCCGTTTCACTGCATTGTAAATATCATGAAAATTACCCATTACTTTTCGTTTATGTCTCCAAAATATTTTTTTTATTTTGCGTCTCAAAAAACGACAAATAAAACACCCACATCTCCCACCTAACCCCTCCAACTCCACCCCGACCCCCTACCATATCAGCACCAAACGCGTGTCACAAATCAGCCTGGAAATGTTTTTAAGTCAAAGCGATCCACAACAGCGAAGATTCTTATCCATTTTCCCTTATATGAAGACCCGTTCAAAAGAGACCTCTTTATTGAAAGACGTAAATCTCGGCAATGTGTTATCAAAGCCATGTGTGAGTGAGTCGTTCCTTCCTCTTTATTTCGTTTCTTTTTTCTTCTTTCTTTCTTTTTTTTGTATTTCTGACCACTTGTTTTATTCTGACAAAAAGAAGAGACACAAGGGACATTCCGGATCTTTATAGGACGTCCAGAAGCCAGCTCACAAGCATTTTCGTTTTCTATGTCTTATAGAAAATGGACTGGGCGATCGCCATGACAAGATTTCCAGCTGGTTGCGTCGCTGTTGACACTGTGGTTGAGGAGAGCAGACCTTTCGTTCATCAGCTTTTTTATCACGATGTATCTCTGTTCTTTTCTTCAGAGAGCACCATCTCGAATTTCTTCAGTGTTAAACAACGGTTTTTCATCACTACACACGTCGACAACTTATATGTTTCATAACTAAAATAAATTAACATTAAATATTCAAAGGAATATTTTTATACTCGATTCCATTTTCATTCGGATGATTTAAAAGTAGGCAAACTTCTTTTCCTTTAACAAATTCTGCTCCTCGAATCTCAAACGAAATACTAGCAATTCCCATCTAAATGCCTCCACTATCTCCATTCACAAAAATAACTTCATATTCTCCCAATCAAATGCCTCATCGGTCTCAATCAAGTACCTCACTGATCTTAAATCGAAACACCTCACCCAGTCTCAGATCAGAAATACCTCACCCAGTCCCTAATCAGAAATACCTCACCCAGTCTCTAACCAGAAATACCTCACCCAATCTCCAATCAGAAATACCTCACCCAATCTCCAATCAGAAATACCTCACCCAGTCTCTAACCAGAAATACCTCACCCAATCTCCAATCAGAAACACCTCACCCACTCTCCAATCAGAAATACCTCACCCAGTCTCAAATCAGAAATACCTCACCCAATCTCAATCAGAAATACCTCACCCAATCTCAAATCAGAAATACCTCACCCACTCTCCAGTAAGAAATACCTCACCCAATCTGAAACCAGATACACTCCTTTTTTCTTTACAATGTTTCTCTAACAAGGTACAACACCGAATACTCCGGATTCATATGCAGCTCAGGAGAGCTTGCGCTCTTAAAACGTCCTGGCAGCACATACGCAGAAAGAGATTGGGTCCGTGGTAATAAAGTGACAAGACCCTATTCCTCCCCTATCCGTGACCCTTTCAGAAAGGAATCTTAGGCCTGTAAGAAACTTTAGCCCCGGGGCTGAATACATATAGGCTGATTTCGCGGGGCTATTTCTCGAGTGCCGGGATACCTCTCGTTCTTACTCTTTTGTTATTGCTGTTGTGATTGCTGTTGTTTGGTGTTCTTGTTTCTTGTGCTCTTGTTGATGATGTTGTTGTTGTTGGGAATTGTTTTTTTTTTTAATCAACAGGCCTTTATTAATCAATCCACTGATGAAAATTGAAAAAATAATCCTCTCATGAAAATTGAAAAAATAATCCAGATGAAATTTGAAAAAAAAATATCCACTGATGAAAATAGAAAAAAAACAATACACATGAAATATGAAAAAAAGAGATAAGTTCACAATGAAGCGAATCATAATTACTTCCTAAAAATTAGGAATTATAAATGAAACAATGAAAACCTACAGCCGCTGAAACAAGAAAACAAATCATTTTGGTTACAAAACAGAGGAAAATCTAGTAATAAAATACAAACATTTCACTGTTTTTTTTTTTGTTTTTTTTTTTTACTTATTGCGAAAAGGATACTCGAGCCATCTCGCCTACAAAACCACAAAAATGTTCATCATCCCGAAAAACGTCATGATCCCTGAAACGTTTATTCCGGAGTAAGCGAGCGAATTTTTAAAAAAATTTATTCCGAAATAAGCGAGCGAATTTGTAAAAAAAAAAAAATTATTCCTGAATAAGCGGGCGAATTTGTAAAAAAAATTTATTCCGGAATAAGCGAGCGAATTTGTAAAAAAAAAAAAAAAGTTTATTCCGGAATAAGCGAGTGAATTTGTAGAAGAAAAAATAGTTTTATTCCGGAATAAGCGAGCGAATTTGTAAAAAAAAAAAAAAAAAGCGTTTATTCCGGGATAAGCGAGCGAATTTGCAAAAAAAAAAAAACATGAAAGAGTAACCACAGAATTTCCTTATGAGAGAGAGAGAGAGAGAGAGAGAGAGAGAGAGAGAGAGAGAGAGAGAGAGAGAGAGAGAGTGGCCTTTATATATAACTGATTTTCATACTAGTTTCACCCTTTTGCAAACAACCCTTTGCCTACCGTTAATATTCAGCTTATTCAGTTGCTATTAATGAATATACATTACCCAAACGTTATACCAATATAAAACGATTTAAAGGACTCCCTCGTAGGAAGTCTGCAAATATATACATAAAAATCCTTAGAGAGAGAGAGAGAGAGAGAGAGAGAGAGAGAGAGAGAGAGAGAGAGAGAGAACTATATTTCCGAGGCAAACATCAGATTAAGAAAATACCGGGACCCATAAACAGAATTCTCTATGAGGTGCATTCTCTGATAATCCCCACAGAGAGGGAGAGAGAGAGAGAGAGAGAGAGAGAGAGAGAGAGAGAGAGAGAGAGAGAACTATATTCCCGAGGCGAACATCAGATTATGAAAATACCGGGACCCATAAATAGAATTCTCTATTAGATGCATTATCTGACAGTCCCCAGAGAGAGAGAGAGAGAGAGAGAGAGAGAGAGAGAGAGAGAGAGAGAGAGAGAGAGAGAGAGAGAGAAACATAAAGGCGAATTCTCCGTGAAATGCATTCTCTGACAGTCTCCAGTAGATAAAGACGTAGGGTAGTATTTCACGAATATTATGGCGCCAGTTTTACTAACCATAAAGCAATCAGACAATCATGATATCAAACTTGAAAAAGAGCAGTTAAATATATCACAATAAAGAAGAGGCCTTAGTATCTCCGTGGGCTCAAGAGCATCTTCTTGACCATTTGCCGCTAGCACCAGACCAATAAGATTAGTTGTGAGTTTCAGTAACGCTTGCTCTTTGGCCAAAACTGTCTTTATATAAGAGCTTATAACAAGCATGGGATTATAAACGCCCACGGCATTCAAGTTTAGTAAATCACATGGCCAAAACATCGATCAGTAACTTGAAATGAGACTGGACCCGTTTCGCAAAATCGACAATGTATTTGTAATATACTTTTAATCTATATTTAATAACTCCATGCCCGTAATTGCTTAGGCTCCGCTAAAGGTCAGTGGCTTGAACCAGCGATTTAGAAAAGCCAGACACATCAGCACAAGTGATTTGAGGAAAAATTAAAGGGCATCAATTATATCACGTTTGTTTTTTAAAGTAAATGTGAAATGTGGACGAAAGGAAGGAGAAGGTAAGCGGAAGATGGATAAAAACGGTGAGAAAAATACGTCAAGCAATATTTTGAATAATTTTGCAAATCGATGATGAGAGAGAGAGAGAGAGAGAGAGAGAGAGAGAGAGAGAGAGAGAGAGAGAGAGAGAGAGAGAAATATTACATCAAGCTTGGCATTGTGCAGGTTCTTATTCAACCTAAATCATATATATATATATATATATATATATATATATATATATATATATATATATATATATATATATATATATATATATATATATATATAAATATATATATATTAAATATATTATATATATATATATATATATATATATATATAAATATATATATATATATATATATATATATTAGCCGTCAGGTTAAAAATATGAAATAAATAAAAAAAGGAATGAACTTTACATAACGTGATAATATTGGTTTGGAAAATAAACTTTTTTCCAGGGTTTTACACGTCTGCATCACATGCAAGTAAGGAATGGGGGATTAATACATAAGATAATTTCAATACGAGCGAAATTATGAGGTGATAAACATCGGATTTAATAAGATTGAAACATTTTGAAGGTTTTAAATAACTGAACTATAAACGGTACAAAGGAGCCGGAAAATAATAGGACCGGAGGTTGGAACAGAGACAAAAAAGTACACAAGACAAAAGGGAGAGAACCCATTTCACGTCTGATCATTTAAAAGGAAAGTGCGAGGTAAAAATATCGATGACAGAAAAGGAGATACAAGACTGAATAATGATTTTTAGCAAACGGCATGAAATCCAGGTACTTGCAAGAAAGCGTGACACAGAGTATTTCACCATCCGTTTAAATCATTCACTCACCTCCAGTTGTACTTTCGTATACCACACATAGACTTTGCGAAGCTCTAAGTCTTTAAGAGACCACGTCTGGGAACATGCTTCGTCTACCTCCAAGTAATCAACCACAGTGTGGTATCTTTTCATCACTATTCGGCGAATATGCGTTCTAAGTTTCACTGCACTATCGTCTGTGCTTTAATCAAGCATTCACGACAATTTAATGTAACGCTAGTTCCTTCGATATGGGACTTCAGTTATGCAGTCACAGTGGTGTTAAAAGTAAGGAAGGGAACCATCAACGATGCGTCTATGTATAGGATAATTCCAAGTGGTTAGTCTGAGCTAATTGAAATTATAAAATGGTAATTATAGAGCAGATCCAAACTGAATGAGATTACATATGAAAATAATACTACTGCATGCTGAATAATTGCAGATGATGTATTGCCACTATGGCAACGACAAATTTTGTGCATTGATGATCTTAAGATTAAAATGTGGTCATATATGACAAAACATGAAATGACTTTAGTGGGTACATGGGTGCCCCAGGTTTCAGAAAGGAGAATCATGAATGGAAGAAACAGACTTGTGGTGCCAACCTGGGCTCCTCCAGCCACCAGGAGAATTAAAGACCAGAACTACTTGCAGGAGAGACAAGTGAGACGAAGAGGCTGGAGATAAGTGAGATTTTGTGGAGCGCTCAAGGGAGTGCTTTGGTTATGGCTACTAAAACTGGCGTCACAACTCCGGGTAAGCCAGAGGGCAGCTTACAGAGGCCCATTGCAACTCACGGCACTGGAGGCTATAATAATGATAAGGATGAACACATTTAAAAAACTATAACACACACACACACACACACACATATATATATATATATATAATATATATATATATATATATATATATATATATATATATATATATATATATATATATATATATATATATATATATATATATATATATATATATATGCAGCTCATATAGTAAATACGCTGATTCACTAAGCTATCCTTTACTTTTCATCACGTTCAAGAATATAACAGCTCAGTATTACCGCAGGGTTTTTGTAAAGAGGATTTTAAATTATCCTCTTTTCAACTGAGTTTTGAAGTGAATAATTCATGCTTTCTGCATTAATGAGAGGTGTTTGAATCTCGGCTGCTTTATTTACTAAACATGAAAAACAGGTTAAATCTGATTATTCTGAAGTTGCCTCTGCATTCAATTTTCAGTTGGTTGAAATAAAGTATCCCTGAGAGAGAGAGAGAGAGAGAGAGAGAGAGAGAGAGAGAGAGAGAGGGAGAGAGAGAGAGCTTTCACAGATTTAATTATGCGATCTGCGTAGAAACGACTATGGACATTGATGCCAAGAGAGAGAGAGAGAGAGAGAGAGAGAGAGAGAGAGAGAGAGAGAGAGAGAGAGAGAGAACCTATTATAAATCTAAGCCATCATTCGCGACGTCTATAAGAAAAACAACCCTCCCGAGAAAAAAAAAAAAACTTTCCATTTTTCCGACAAGATTCAAAAACCGCCCTGACAACGACACAAACGCAGCGTCAGCAATTATACACCACAGACTTCCCACGGCGCTGGCCAACCCTTTCAAAAAAAAAAAAAAAAAAAAAAAAAAAAAAAACTCCAAAGGCCTCGCAGAAAAGAAAAAATCAAAATAAAAGAGAATGGAAGCAGGGGGGAAGGAGGAAGGGAGGGAGGGGAGAGGGAAAGGGAAAGAAGGAAAAAAATACAAGCGAGCGTAAAAACAAAGGCAGGAGGAAGCACGCGACTGAAATAAGCTCATCTGTATTCAGCGTCGGCAGCCAAAGTTGCTTACAAGACCAAGATTCTTATCCAAATGGGAATGGAAGAGGAAAGAAACGCCGACCTCAGGACTTATCATCATGAGCTTAATCCTTTTCACCCCCCCCCCTCTTTTTTTCTTTAAAGGATCCCGGCGTCTATGAAAGGATGCCCTTAGTAGCGCACTTCGCGTGCTTGCGGATGGCGGGATCGGATGTCAGGATATTTATCGCAGCGATTTTTTTCTTCTCTTCGCATCCGAGATGGACTGTAGGATTTCTTTTTTTTTTTGTCAGGAAATAGGACTTTCTCTCAATGTTGGCTCTGTTGACAGGATAGGGCTAACGAGGTGAGAATCGAACAATCTCTCTCTCTCTCTCTCTCTCCCTACGTCTCTCTTAAATGTTCTGTTAATAGACTAGGATTAACGAGGTGAGGATCGAACAATCTCTCTCTCTCTCTCTCTCTCTCTTAAATATTCTGTTGATAGGCTAGGATTAACGAGATGAGGATCGGACCAGTCTCTCTCTCTCTCTCTCTCTCTCTCATAAATGTTCTGTTGACATGCTAGGATTAACGAGGTGAGAATCCACCCAGTCTCTCTCTCTCTCTCTCTCAAATGTTCTGTTGACAGGCTAGGGTTAACGAGGTGAGAATCCACCCAATCTCTCAAATGTTCTGTTGACAGGCTAGGCCAACGAGAGAATCCACCCAATCTCTCTCTCTCTCTTAAATCTCTCTCTCTCTCTCTTAACTCTCTCAACCCTTAAATGTTCTAAGTTGACAGGCTGTGGATTAACGAAATGAAAACCACCCAGTCTCTCTCTCTTAAAGGTTCTTAGCTTACTTCAGTTTTGGCTCAGCTGACGGCCGAGGATTAATGGGCTGAAAATCTGACCAGCCTGTGTGTGGGTCTTTCAAAGGTTTTCAGTTTTCTCCAGTGTTGGCTCAATTGAAAGGCGAGAAATAATGGTCTCAAAAACTGCCCAGTCTCTCTCTCTCCTCTCTCTCTCTCTCTCTCTCTCTCTCTCTCAATGTTCGGTTATTATATCTTCGTATCAAGGATATTTAAGACGTTGTGTTTACTTTGGTTGGACAAACCTGACAGGAGACAACAAGTCATAATATACTAATTTTTTTTTAAACATTGTTGAAACTCGATGTACCGTATGTATCTATCTGTTAGTTCATGTATCTTTGCTTATTTAGTGACTTCCTCTGTTCACTATTTTTCGCATACGACCCTTCTGAGGAGGCCTGTGTTGAAATTTGAATGTAATGCAGATTTTTGGGTATTCCTAATACCCCCTAAATACCATCGTCATTTCTCCTGGAATACCCCTAAATACCTGCCAAGCTGCCCGAAGGGACTTCCACGTAACCGATGCCCAAAAGGACTTCCACGTAACCAAAAGGACTTCCACGTAACCGATGCCCAAAAGGACTTCCACGTAACCAGAAGGACTTTCACGTAACCGATGCCTAAAAAGGACTTCCACGTAACCAAAGGACTTTCCACGTAACTGATGCCCAAAAGGACTTCAACTCCACGTGACCAAGGACTTCCACGTAACCGATGCCCAAAAGGACTTCCACGTGACAGATGCCCATTGGTTGAGAAAAGGAAAAGGAGAAACCTAAGAAAAGAGAAGATAATAGAAGTAGGTTTATCTTGTCTCCCGGATATTAAAGGAAAAGAGAAAATGCAATAATCTTTCAGCACCGACCGCCGCGCAGAGGTGCAATTTTCTGCAATTTGTCCAGCACAAAGGGACAATTTTCTGCAAGAGCACAATTCCACCCCTTGAAACAAAGAGGAACGACTCTGCCGTGAAATTCTTGACAACAACTCCCGCAGCGAAAAATGGGAGGATTAAAATGCTTCGGGAATAAGCTTATACAACCGTGACGACGGTCCAGAGCTTGGACAAAAGGTGAGGTAGAGCGGAGCGTGAACGTCCCTCCCTAGTAATCACATAAATAATAAATAAATAAAAACAAATAAGTTGTAAGTGCCTGATGCGGCTAGTAAGGAATCCAGATGTGCAATGGCAAACATTCCGCAGTTCTGTACAGATCTTGTATGAAATGAATGAATGCTGAATTATCTGTACACTGGACAAATGTTTCTGTGGGATTAGTGCCAGAACTGATTTGGTATAGTTGAACCAATATCAGTCAGCAGACACTATGTGTGTGTGCCATATATATACAGTATATATATATATATACATATATATATATATATATATATATATATATATATATATACACTTTCTCTCTATAATATATATACAATGCTCTTACATATACACACACAATATATACATACATACACATATATACATATATAATGTACCACAGCCTCCAACTGAGTGCTGCGTATTTGGACTGTTTCCCAATAAAATCTTTGATTACAATATTCTGATGCATTTCACAAAACATAGATATATATATATATATATATATATATATATATATGTGTGTGTGTGTGTGTGTGTGTGTGTGTGTGTGTGTGTGTGTTCGGGGGTATAAAATTTCTTGAAGTTCAACAAGATATTTTATCCGAGGTCAATACCCGAGACACAGCGCTATATTTGTAGCATAAATATATTCGTGAACCGAAAAGGTCATAAAATACCAGTCAATACTTCACAATTCTCAATGACTAGGTACAATAACAAAGGGAAGAACAAAGCCAATTTTAATGACAACGTTCAAAGGGTTTCCCCTTTTATCAATTAGCAAAAAAAAAAAGAATCAGAAGATTATCTGACACATACTTTACGACATCAAACGTCAGTGATGCCAAACGTACGAGAATAAATAAAAACAATCGCCTTGATCTCTTGAATAGAAGAACAAAGCTACAAAGCGAAGCGTGCGCAAATAAATACAAGTACAGTCTCAAATAGAAAGATTTCAGTGAGCTTTTTCGATTATTTTTGAGGTTTTATACAGAAGCTGAAAGAGAAGCTTCGGTGAAAGTTATTTTGAATTGTCTTCAGCTATTGAATCTTCGAACTAAACTTTATGAACAGCCATGGCTCTCAACCTCATCCTATTTTCAATCGTTAGCACCTTGCAACGGACCTACAGAAACCGTTAGGAGCTGCAATAGGGACCAAGAAGGAAGGAATCAACATAATAAGTGAATAATGACAAATAATACGTTTTCCTATCCGGTGAGAAAAACAATAACAAATCTCTCTCACTAAATATTGAAATTCCTTTACGACTCGTTGTCCTTAAAACAGGATTTCCACCTGACGAAGGAAGGACTCCCACCTCCTTCGTTACGAATGAGGAGATAGACAAAACAGGAGACGAATAATCGCAGGACGGGAGAAAGAGAATAAGAAAACGTCACCGAGGGACAAGATGCATAAAACATGGCAAGGATACCCGCTAAATACACTCCTGTCTGTCCCCTCTCGAGGGTCTGCTTGCCATGTTGCTCGGGATTCTCTCTTAGGGACACTTTTCTTTTGTGCATTAACAGATTTTTTCTTTGTCGGAAGGTTTTCGTATGTATCAGAAGGTTTCCTGTTAGACTCTCTCTCTCTCTCTCTCTCTCTCTCTCTCTCTCTCTCTCTCTCTCTCTCTCTGAAACATGATCCTGTACCAGAACTGGATTCTTCTTTCAGAAATGTTTCTCGTGTATCACGAGGTTTTTTCCATTTATTTTTGGGTAAGTTTTTCCTGTATCAAAAAATTTTTTTTAAGATTTCTCATGTATCAACAGATACTCTTGTTAGAAAAGTTTCCCATTAGACTTTTTTTTTTTAGAAATGTACTCCTGCATCAGGGATTTTTTTTTTTTTTTTAACAAAAACGATGCACCCTTACTCTTAACTCCCCTTCTTCCTTTGTCCGGCTCACATTGCTGAAATAAACTTATTGGAAATCAGTCCTTTCATTGTCGTTGAGAAAGAAGCAGACCTACTTGTGAAGTAATAAGGCGAAATTATTCTATCTGCTGGCTGAGCAGAATTCACATCAGATCTCTTTAACATCCTGTAACATTTATATGACGCTTTAGGCGAACTTGACTAAAAAAAAGTAATAAAAAAATGTTGAATTCTGAGGTAGCAAAAAACATGATGAAGGTAAAAGTAAAAAAAAAGAGAGATAAGACGGAGATGGAAGAGCAGCAGGGGAGGTAAGGCGAATGAGATGCAAATAGCAACAAAATGAGATAAGGAGGAACAAGATGGACGCATTGAAAGAAAAATCAAGAAGAGAAAAAAAGGAAAAAGCAAAGAGATAAGTTGAGGAGAGAAGAAAAGAAAAGAAAGGATGAATACAAAATCAGGAAGAAAAGAGGGATATCCAGTTACAAAGAGGATATCCTTCCCTAACCACCACCCCCCCACCTCCTACCCCTGCCACCGACCCTCCTTCCAATTCTTAACCCTTGCAGTTCTATGTCTTAGCTAGCGACGTTGTCAATTAGAGACAGACAGACAGATAGACAGATAATCCTGGAGTTCAAGGTATCCAGCTGATCAAATTAGACCCCTGCCTCACTTGAGGGGGGACGGTGAGCTGGAATGTCAAAAGCAGCTGACAGTGTTGATGTACTAAGACTGCCATTCGAAGAAAAATCAGCAAAAAAACAGCTTTTGACATCAGCAAATAATGGAACAGGGCGACATATAATAATAATAATAATAATAATAATAATAATAATAATAATATGGAGAGATCATAATAATTTGTCTTGTAAACATTACAAGTAAACAAGTTATACACAGATCTAATAATAATTTATTATTATTATTGTTTATTAAATTAATATATCATTAAAATTAATAAAATAATAATAACAACAGTATTATTATTATTATTATTATTATTATTATTATTATTATTAATAATTAAATACAAGCAAACATTCCCTTAACTTGTAAGCAACCATCCAAAGAACAGAACGACCAATGACCAATGTAGAAAGAGAAAAGACAGAAAAGAAAACCCACAAATCTAACGGAAAAACTAAAACGTGCCCAAAACCTTACGGAAGCACCACCAGAAAATTAAAAATCACACACAAGCAAAGCAAGCAAAGGAAAAAAATAAAAAAAGCCTGACCAAGCAAAGCAATTTGTATTCATTGCCAGCTAATCATTAAACTGCTGGTTATCAGCTCTGATTTTCTTTCTTCTTCTTCTTCTTCTTCTTCTTCTTCTTCTTCTTCTTCTTCTTCTCTTCTTCTTCTTCTTCTTCTCCTCCCAGCTCCATCTTCATGAGTCTGGACTCTTCCTTTATTTACGGCACCAAATCGTCTATAAAAGGAGTTTGCGTGGGCGGAATGGATGTGGGCGTTAAATAGGTGGAGATTCCAGTTGCCTTTTTTTAAGGATTTTTAGGGGTTTTAAGCCTACTGTGTGTTAAGTTGATGAAGACTCGAGTTTTTTAAGGTTTTTAGGGTTTTAAGCCTACAATGGTGTTAAATTGATGAAGACTCGAGGTTTTTAAGGGTTTTTAGGGTTTTATACTCTTTGGTGTTAAACTGATGGATACGAGTTTTTATATTGAATTTAGGAAATCGACGGAGATGAGTGTTTTTTTAAGGATTTCTAGGGGATTTTAGACCTACAATGGTGTTAAACCGATGGAGGAGACTCGAGTAAGTTTAAGGATTTTAAAGGCTTTTGTGCCTAGATTGGTGTTAAACTGATGGCGACAAATTTTTAAAGGATTTTTAGGGTTATCAGGCCTACAATGGTGATAAATAGATGGAGACTCGAATTTCTTTTTTAGGGATTCCTTTGGGCTGCCCGACTTTGTATGGATTTTTGAGTTTAGACTGTTCTTAAATAGATGAAGACTCGCGTTTTTTTTTAAGGATTTATGAATAGGTTTTCAGGCCTAGAATGGGATTAAACAGATGAAGACACGCGGTAGAAGAGGTATCAATCCTCATACCTTTTATGAAGTCTAGTGACCAGCTTTGATGTTTAATATTTGGTGATTCGTTTTATTTTCTATGATAAGGGGTCGCGCGTGATCATCTAATATCCTTAGACTGGGTGTCTACAAATCTATAAAAAAAAAGAAATCCAACAAAAAATACTTCCCTAAACTCTAAATGGGGAATTAACAGAACCGTTCTCGTGAATATCACCCCCAGTGAGAAACATAGCAAAAACGCATTCATTTATATGTTCACCTAGAATCTTGTTGAGTAAAGTGATTCAATGTTTTAGCAAGAATTTTGTCAATTGAGACTCGAGATGCTTCGTACATTATGAGTCGCATACGCGCCGTTTAATGAGTGATGGATATATTATTCGAGAACATATAAAAAAAATGGCCACGAAGAAGTGAAACGCATAATCGGTCATTACTCAAAATGAGTTACATACATCGGAATGCCATTCAACAGACGTCAGGAAAACAATGTCATCTCGATCTATGTGCATTTTACTCTTCAGAAGAGAAGGTGTCATAACTTCCTCTTCAACAGAAATTATACATTTTAATGGCCAAAATACACAGTAAACGTTGTTGACCAATATTAGGAAATTGTCCACGAGATTGGCAATCGAGTCTGGTGGTTGAGGCTAGATGACTGACGTACCTGATATTCAGTCAATGCTGTTGACATCAACAATATTATTGGTGTAAGATCCACTTATGAAACCCATCCCGTGGATGTGTTAATATATATATACCATCTGAATAAATGAGCCACATAATTTTGGATGGTTACCACGAATGTAAAAGAAGTCACATCAGATACGGGAGAACCTTTAAAAAGTTTTGTCAGAGACACAATGCCTTACATTCCCAGAGCCTGGCATCCACATAAGGAACTTCAAAATTCGGGAGAAGAAGCCAGCATTTGAAGACCCCCCCCACCACCCCCCTTCCAAAACACGACACCGCAGCCTCAGCCCACGACTTGAATATTGGCCAGACAAGGAAATGGAAGGTGACCTCAGAGAGCCTAAACTATTCCAGACTATTTCAAAGCGGACTCTAAAACAGAGTGACGTTTCGGTTTACCCAGACGGAAAGAAAACCCTCGCAGAGTTTGGCAAAGGAAACAAAACCAAAGGTCATTTTCCTTTTCGGAAAGAGAGTAGAGAATTCAGAATTCAACGAGAAGTTCTCTTGTAGGATTCCGAATAATTAACTGAGTAAATGCATTCTCATGAATAAGTACTACTTTCGCAGTGGCATATTTGCATGAAATATTTCCTGAAACACTGCGATACTGCTGACAGTCCTAATCTAAATTTTTTCTTTAATCGCAAAAAAATAAAAATATTTGACACATAACTAAAGTAGAAAACAGAATGATACCTCTACAACGACTAATGACGCATTGATTTTTATAGTTTTGTTACCTCATTCACACAGTTATTTTAAGGAAATATCCTGTCCTGAATATACCCTTAAAAAATCACTCTGACAAATACTATCGCATCGGGAACAGCCCAACAATGCAGCGACGCAACCGGAAAATCTTGTTATTTCTATTTTAAATGCCAAAAAAAAAAAATATATTATCCTATCATTTCCATTTCTCCATTCTATGTGGGCGATCAGGAATCCATTAAGCTGGAACGGACTAACAATACAATAACACAAACAGATTAACATCCTGTAACATCGTGCGTCGGAAAAAAAAGCAAAACAAAAAAAAAATAAGGCGTCTACTTTCAATTCTCCACCCTGAAAAGACCAACAACGCAATTAAGCGACGAGAAAAACATATTGCATTTTTACTTAATACACAGAAAAAAAAACCTCATCCCTTGTACTCTCACTCCTCCACTCTGAGGACAATCAGGAATCCATTAAGCTGATTGCATTAATGTAATGGCAGTTAATGGAAGGCTGGCAAAGACATTTTCTTTCGCCTATCGGAAAACCAATGATAGGTGTCGGGAGACCGCTGGCGACAACTCTTGAGGTTTAAATCATTGTTAAAAGAAATTAGTAGCGATTTTTTCCTTTTTTTTTATTTGAAAGGACTCATATATGCGTCATATTATTATTATTATTATTATTATTATTTATTATTATTATTATTATTATTATTATTCAGAAGTTGGTATCTGCTCATATAGAACAAGCCCACAGGGGACACTGACTAGAAATTCAAGCTTCCAAAGAATATCGTTTTCATGAGAAGAAGTAAGAGGAGATAAAGGGAAGACAGAAAGAAGAGATCTCACTAAAAAAATAAATAAATAAATAAATAAATAAATAGATCAAATATATTAAAATTCAAGAGAACAGTATTAGGATAGTAATTCTTACGTGAATTGTCAATAAAGCATGAACTAATTTAACTGTTTATAAAGTCACCTTCATATTCTATTTCATCTAACCACGACAGGGGTCAGATTACAAAAATTTCCAATTTCACCATCCTCTCTCTCTCTCTCTCTCTCTCTACTTCTCTCTCTCTCTCTCTCTCTCCACATTCTCACGCTCATAAACAGTAGGAGAGGAGAGAGAGATCTCCAAAAAGTGCCAGTAGGAGAGAGAGAGAGAGAGAGAAGAGAGAGAAGAGAGAGAGAGAGAGAGAGAGAGAGAGAGAGATCCCTCAAAAAGTGCTAGTAGGAGAGAGAAACCCTCAAAGAGAGTAGGAGAGAGAGAGAGAGAGAGAGAGAGAGAGAGAGAGAGAGAGAGAGAGAGTCCTCGATTAATGTAAGTAGTCTTTGTATCGCTCAGTACTTTTACCTGCTGAGGTCGCATTGTATCGGGTGCAAATTCCCTCCCTTATTTCATATCATTTATCGTACAGAACTGTTTCGGGATACTTTTAGAGAGAGAGAGAGAGAGAGAGAGAGAGATTTCATAGATTTATTTATGTGATCTGCGTAAAAACGACTATGGACACTGATGCCGAAAGAGAGAGAAAGAGAGAGAGAGAGAGAGAGAGAGAGAGAGAGAGAGAGGAGAGAGAAGGTCTTCTCTATTCTCTCTCTCTCTCTCTCTCTCTCTCTCTCTCTAAAAGTATCCTGAAAGTAATTCTGTAAGATAAATGACAATGAACAAGTGCGAAAAAAATCTCTCACTCTCTCTCTCTCTCTCCCACTGAAGTTGCCGAAGCGATGAAATCTGGAAATACCTCCAATCACCACAGAAAATAAAATGTGAAAAGTTCTCGTCCAAATAAGGAGTCGGCGAGCACCGATGCCTCTCAAATATTCCCAAACATGTCGACGTTGATATTTCGCATTAATGAAGGCGGGTCATAAAAATAAATTAATATTAGGAGGTGATATCAGGTAATGTTGACTCCCTTCAACTTTGTGGGCTTTCGTGCTTCGTTATGACCCGTTGCCACTTATACTAGATTCCCTAAGTTTGTTGCAAGTTTTTTTTTTTTTTACAAGGCGCAGAATATGAACTTGCACCCTCTCACCTTTTATCTGAGTATGAATTCTCAGAGTTTTTGAAGATTAAGAGAGATGAGGATGGTAAATGAGATGAGGAAAGTAAGGACAGATGTAGAAAAACAACTCTGAGGAAACCGAGACGGGCAAGGTACCTCGGTACCAATATAAAAAAATAATTTGGGACAGAAGATTTTTCTCTTGTTTGATATGAGCACGAACAGACATTGCAAAGATGAGCTGGTTAGTCATCCTAAAACAATTTCCTTCAATTCAAACGGGTAACAACAGGAAGAGATATATACGATAAAGGTTTCAAGAGAGAGAGAGAGAGAGAGAGAGAGAGAGAGAGAGGAGAGAGAGAGAGAGAGAGAGAGAGATAGTCTTTTAATTGTAAAGTTATTGGCGTAGTATCAATATTGCAAGGGCTTGCGATGTGGTTTGTATATGAAAAAAGATAATTCCTTTAACTTCATACATGATAGAGTAAAATAAATGCTATATTACGCATGACACTAATACATTTTACCTGTCTATCTCTAGCAAAAAAGAAAGCATAGTGAATTTTTCGTTAAACTACCATTAGTAAACTGAAAACAATTTAGCTATGTTGCAGGAATCACAGGTGAGTAATCAGACCGATAACTGTGCTGCGGGAATCACAGGTAAGTAATCAGACCGATACCTGTGTTGCAGGAGTCACAGGTAAGTAATCAGACCGATAACCGTGTTGCAGGAATCACAGGTAAGTAATCAGACCGATAACTGTGTTGCAGGAATCACAGGTAAGTAATCAGACCGATAACCGTGTTGCAGGAATCACAGGCAAGTAATCAGACCGATAACTGTGTTGCAGGAATCACAGGTAAGTAATCAGACCGATAACCGTGTTGCAGGAATCACAGGCAAGTAATCAGACCGATAACTGTGTTGCAGGAATCACAGGTAAGTAATCAGACCGATAACTGTGTTGCAGGAATCACAGGTAAGTAATCAGACCGATAACTGTGTTGCAGGAATCACATGTAAGTAATCAGACCGATAACCGTGTTGCAGGAGTCACAGATAAGTAATCAAACACTGAACTGTGTTGCAGGATTCAAAAATAAATAATCAGAGACTGGAATATATGTCACAAGGTGCACAGTTAAGTAATTAGACGATTACCTGTGTTGCAGGATCCACAGGTAAGCAATCAGGCATTGGACTTATGCAGGATCTACATGTAATCAATCAGAAAGTGGATTGTGTTGCAGGATTAAACACTAAGTAATAAAACACTAAAGCGTGTTGGAGGATTTAGAAGAAAGTAATTCGACGCATTAATTCATGACAGGAGTCACAGGTATGTAATCAGAAGCCAGATTGTATTGCAGGATTCACACACACACATATATATATATACATATATATACATATATAAATATAAATATATATATACAGTAATATATATATATATATATATATATATATATATATATATATATATATATATATATATATATATATACATATATATATATATATATTACACCACTATTACTACTATATATATACTAGCATAATTGTAAATTATAATTTCCCACTAAAAATTACTTACGAAACTACTGCATTCGGTTTTATCTTAATATTTTCTCGTGAATGCTTGTGTGCTTTCTACCAAGCCATGACACTCATTACATCTGCTCAGATGGAATAGTCAAAACACTTGGGAACACTAGCACAAAACCAAATGTGACATGTGATTATGAGATCCTAAATTTATTGGGAATGAAGAACTCTCTGAGACAAGCCTCTCTCTCTCTCTCTCTCTCTGCTCTCTCTCTCTCTCTCTCTCTCTCTCTCTCTCTCCTCAGGTATATCTTTGGTAATAAACTCCCCACCGAATATTGCGAAGGACAAAGCAGGAAATTCAGCCATTGTCGGCTTCTCGTAACATCATTATCCAAAGTAAAAAATTATTCAGGGGATTTTGTGAACAATAATACCATTCGCCGTATTGAACCTTCAAAGGCACCTTTTATGAACCCGAAAGGTAACCACCATTCCAGGTATAAAAGTTATGGAAAACCTACACTGGACTTGAAATTCCTTTCAATTAGCGTAGATGATTTCGTGAATGGCTGAGCATTTAGCGCATACGTTTACTGTGCTTTTTCTGCCAGTATATAGTAGTCGGCACCTTTCGATTCAATGGACGGAACCTTTGATTGACATGTGAATCACTCATTCATATTCTTCCTTTGTCAACATCGTTTCAGTATTGCTCCAATTTAAAAGACTAAAAACAAAAGAAGAGGGGAGGAACAGAGATCGAAATCAACGCAACCTGTGGTCTTTCCTGAACTGAGATTTGGGAAAAAAAGGGAAAAATGACAAGTTGTGACCTTTACTGAACTGAGATTTGGGAAAAAAGGGGGAAAAAGTGACAAGTTGTGAACTTTACGGCATTGAGAAAAGAAAAATGGATAAAAATTAGACTGCGACCTTTGCTAAACCTAGATTTGGAAAAATTGAAAAAAAAAAATTACACTGTGACATTTACTGAAGGGAGATATAGAAAAATGAAAAAAAAAATAATGTGACCTATACTGAACTGAGATTTGGAAAAATGGAAAAAAAAATTACACTGAGCGTTTACTGAGAGGAGATATGGAAAAATGGAAAATAATACTGTACAGTGACCTTTACTAAGCTGAGATTTGGGAAAATGGGAGAAATAACACTGACCTTTACTGAGCTGAGATTTAATATCCAATTCATTATACCCCTCTTGTTCGCCAAACCAGAATGAAATTCGAATCACACTGATGCCGAAGCACGGAGAACAATTATAATTCCCTTCGTGCGCCAGTTGTTCCCGCTGTACGGTGAACTGGATATTGAACGACATTTGTAACTTAATATCTGTGGATATATATATAAATATATGCATATATAATATATAATATATATATTCATGCTTTACGGGGAAATCTATGCATAAAACGTAGCAGCGAGACGGAGGGGGGGATTTGGTAAAAGTTTAAAGTATAGAGGTCAGAGGAACAAATGGGGTGGCAAAACGATTGCGGGGATTCCGTTTAATCCTGTCGTAGGCGGGACGGAGGGTTTGCTTAGAGAAATTGTTGGGATGCCGTGGCCCTTGATAATGATAAAGGACACTTTAAAACAAACAAACAAACAAACAAACAAAAAAAAAGGTTTGTTTGAAGATGGCAGTGCGATACGATAGCAGTTCTCACCGTAGTAAAGTCATGTTGGGTTTGGTCAGTATTTGAGTGGGTGATCATCTCTGATTGCCAGGCAGTAATGTGTTCGCTACACAGATGATTTTCTGATTATTAACGCTGAGAAAACTTGAGTTTAATTAGTATCTGAGTGGGTGCCCATTGCGACTTGGGTCTGGTCAACCTTTGGACGGGTGGCCAGCAGTTAAATGACCGGGAATGATATGCTCATTACACAGCTGATACCCCGATTAACAAAACTGACCATTTCTGGACGTGGTTAAAACTCAGGTAGGTAACCAGCAAAGAAAGACTTAGGTTCTTTTGCTAAACATTACGAAGACGATGTGGGTGGAACTGGGTCACAATGAGTCCCAAGAAGCCAAGGAAACTATTTCTGCTCATTTGACTACGAGCGATTTACTTAGTAACTTACGATGAACTTTGCCGTAATAGTTTACATACTTAGGCTGGTCCCAAGCCCGGATAAAATACGAGGGATTCCAGTATGATTAACATGAATAATTTGTAACAAAAAAAAAAGACGTTACAGAAATTTACAATCAAAGCTTAGTCGTCTGGTGCAAGCAGCAATGAACAGTCATTTTGCCAGGATGCCCATAGAAAAAGTATTATGTGTGGCCACATATTACGTAAAACACCATACAGTAACTCAAGTTCTCTGATTGCCTGGAAGGCAAGGCTTCTTGAGCTCCCGTCCTCATCTTTTAACTTATAAAAACGAAAAATATTACTTGATATTTTTTAAAGAGGAAAAAAAACTAGCATCCCACCTGAGTAAGATCTAAGCTCTGTAAGGACAATGGTTTCCGGGAGGTTCATGAGAAATAACTCATTCCTATTCCTAGATATGACAGATGTTTAAAATATATATAATTATATATACTATATAATTATATATATATATATATATATATATATATATATATATATATATATATATATATATATATATATATATATATATATATATATATATAAACCCAACAGAGAAGTGCCAACACAACCTAACCCTACAGGAAATCTTTTTGGTCAGTGAGACCTTGGGCAAACTCGAACCTAATTGTCAATTGCTCTTTCAGTCATATCATGAAAACCTGAGAAGAAACAAATACTCTAGAAGACTTTGAGAAACAGGATGAAATGAAAACGAGTGGTAATCTTTTCATTAATCAGCCCAGGAAATTAATGAAATAAAAAACACGGACAGAGTCGACAACACATTATTGTTTGGAAAACAAAAGACTACCCCTTTCGAAAAAGCAAACGAAGTTGATAATATTTCAAGTTCGTTTTGTCATTTATCCAGTAATCGGCAACTGCTTCAAGAACACACCGTTACCCAAACACAAAAGATGCAATTCTTTGGGACAGAAAAGAAGCTGGTCCATCTAAAAAGAGGAAGGGAAACCAGATCAAGAAAAAGGTTATATTCAAAACGACAAGAACGAGACATCGGAGGAGCAGAGGAATGAAAATTCAATAAGCCGCTTTACAGAGATCTGGTGATTTAAAAAGACGCGGTCTTCATGTTCAGAGAGCCAAGATGAGGGTGCCTGCTGTTTATATAATGCCTTTGTGAGGTGGATTTAATTTCGCAGAGGTTATCATTCGGCAGCGAGTACCAAAATGTGATAAGAATTTGACCTTGACTGATGCCAGAAGTTCTTTTCCACTGTAGGGGCAATTATTGCTCACTAAGATAACAAGGTTGCTCTCTCTCTCTCTCTTTCTCTCTCTCTCCTCTTACACACACACACAAACACACAAAACATATACACACACCTGCAAACACACAGGCAAAACAAAAAGGGCCCTTGTTGCTGTTGTTTGAAATTAAGCCAAGTGTGCTAGCAATGGGCTTATGCTCCCTTAAGTAAAAAGATGGAACATGTCTGACTAATAAAATGTAGGCCCATATATACATATATATATATAATATATATATATATATATATATATATATATATATATGTGTGTGTGTGTGTATATATATATATATAACATAAGCCTATACAACAGCTGAAATATGATTAAAGAAAACATTAAAACCCCTATTAAACTTAGGAACATCAACATCTGAAATGAGCAGATTACACTAACTCAAAAAAAAGGCCCAAACACCTAGGACGGATAAGTAAAGAAAATACCTTAAGGTACAAGTCACATCAAAATGTGAATTTCCGTGCGTAAACGGTTGGCATATTTCACTATAGTGTATCCCAATCGCAGCTCAGTTGCAGTGCCACCAGAAGCGGCCCACACAGGATGAGTGACTGAATAACTGATTTCTTGCCATAGACTAGTGTTCTAGCAGGTATCACTGACCAAGTGGGATGATGCGTCGTTTATTTGACTGCAGCATAACAGAACTGAGTTCGATACTAGTCCTTTCAAATTACTGGATTATGGTTGCGTAGGGATTTTTTTCCCTGTAAAAACATACGATTAAACTTGTGAAATCTGGGTATAGCACGAAAGGTCTGGACTTTCGTAAACCACAAAGCTGCCTTGGTGATGTATAAAAATTTTCTGAAGGTCTCCACGAGGCTTTAACCACGAGAATCTTTTCTCATTCTTCCTCTCATTTTGTGCACATTGTTCAATGATTTCGGAATGCGAAGAGCGAAATGATAATGAAGAGAAATGAGTAGAAGGAGGGAAGGGGCCCAGGCACTAAACACTAAACAGTCATCTAAACAGTCATAAGGTTAGAAGGCAAGACGAAGCAACACTGAGCATCAGGAAGAGCAGGAGATGAAGTTGAGAAACTCAGGACGGTGGATAAGGAAGGAAAACAATAAAGACCTTATAAAAAGGGGAATACCGTGCTTACAGAGGCCTTATTGGTTCCCAAACGTAATTAGGACAAAATAAGGAGTTATTAGGCGAGAGCTTAAGGACTAAACCAGGTGCAATTGCAGTGAAAATTGTAATATCTCTCTCTCTCTCTCTCTCTCTCTCTCTCTCTCTCTCTCTCTCTCTCTCTCTCTCTCTCTCTCCTCCCCTACTGGCACTTTTTGAGGGTTTCTCTCTCTCTCTCTCTCCTACTAGCACTTTTTGAGGGGATCTCTCTCTCTCTCTCTCTCTCTCTCTCTCTCTCTCTCTCTCTCCTACTGGCACTTTTTGAGAGGATCTCTCTCTCTCTCTCTCTCTCTCTCTACTGGTACTGGCACTTCTTGGGATCTCTCTCTCTCTCTCTCCTCCTACTGGGCACTTCTTGGGGGATCTCTCTCTCTCCTACTGGCACTTCTTTGGGATCTCTCTCTCTCCTCTCCTAAGGCACTTTTTGAGGACCTCTCTCTCTCTCTCTCTCTCTCTCTCTCTCTCTCTACTGACATTTTTTGAGGGGATACCTCTCTCTCTCTCTCTCTCTCTCTCTAATATTATCCAAAGACTCCCGCAGCTTTAAAGAGATTGAGCGGAGTAAGCTGTTAGCGAACGGGAGACGGAGGATAAAGACAATAGCCCAGGAAATTAATTCTAAATAAGGTCGTCTGTATTCAGAGCTGAGGCTAAAGTTGCTTACATCCCGGATTCTTTTTTATTTTTCCTTTCTTTAACCGACCAATTATCGGAGAAGAACGGCGATTACGGACTTAACAATGACGGACTGAACTTCTTGACCTTTTTTTAAAAAGTTTGTTGAGAAAATAAAAATAAAAGCAACTGGAAACTACACTGGGTCGTCATGGATGGTTTCTCTTGCTGACTTCGATAAGCAAAGTTTTCTTTCATTTTCGTTTTTCCTTATGAGTCATCTCTGAAATAAGTGCTAATAGCAAAGATTTAGTTTTTTTTTTAACAATACAGGCAGATGCAGTGATATAGACAGAATACGACTGAGCATATTTCAAAGCGTCCAGAAAATGCCCGGAAGACATTCATGGATTCCAGGTAACCTTTGCCTTTTTTTTTTTTTTTTTTTCCTCCCACTTCATTAACAACTGGTTAAGGTGAATGACGATATACAACACAATTTCTTCCCTAAAACCTACAGACCGGAGAGAACACAGGTGGGGGTAAATCAGATGGGGGTACATCTTCGCCCGTCGTAACCTACCATACCATTCCTTTTAACTTTGATATAAAAGTGGAGTGACGCCGTTGGCTTTTCGGGACTCACTATGTCCCATCACCTAAAGAAACCAGGTTCCTATGGTCTGTTGAAAGTTTCCAGACTGATACCTGGGATACCGATAATAAACCGAATGACAGATTTGTTGCTAAATTCAGGTTGTAAAACTTACAAGGAACGGTTCAAGAACTAAGACGTGAGGAAATTATAACCATTTTTTAAAAATTCTGTTGCCTGGTTCAAAATCACGTGACAAAACTGATATAACTGAATTATTTGTAAAATTTAGGCATTTGACTATTAAAACCTAGGGATCGCAAATGCTGGAGTGAACTCAGAATAAATAAACAATACCAGCAGAACCTTTAAAATGACAGAACAAACATCTCACATTTGTTCAAGACACATGCCCTAAGAAATAGCTTGGGTCAGGAAACTCGCTAAAAAAGATGAAATCGTTATTCAACCCAAACTTCTATAACTCAAATCTTCAAACCATTGATCATCAAAAAATCTCAATGAAAATTAGGAAGTTAAAGGAAAGGATTCAAAAACTGTCAGGACGTGTATCAACCTTTATGTGTATTTAAAAATTCTGTTGCCTGGTTTACATTTATTTTTCCTGAATCACGTGACAAAACATATAACTGAATTGTTGTAAAATTTAGGAAAATTTTCAAGTACTATTAAAAAACAATTACTAGAAAATAATGCTCAATACGGCTCGGTACAAATGCTGGAAGCTTCAGAACTCATGAATGTCAAATTGACGTGCTGGGAACAATACCAGGCAAGAGAAGGAGCGAATGCATTTAAGATGAAGCGAACATTTTCGCAACAGAATTGATGATACGACTCCCAGCCACTGATCATCGAAGATACACATCCTCAAGTAACAAGAAATAGCTACACAGTCTTCGAAATTGAAACTCGCGAACATCTGTTTGTTTATAGAGATGAAATCGTCCGCAACGATTGATGTGAGGACGGTGCATTCAAGTAAATACTTCTATATATGACTATAATCTTCTAACCATTGATCATCAAAGGTACATAATCTCAAGTAAAATTAGGAAGTTATGGAAACTGTTCACGATGATTACTGTCAGGACAATGTATCAAATAAATACTTCTATGTATGACTAAAACTACTTCTTTAAATGGCTTCAGATTCCTTCTTCAGAGAAAGTGACTGCATCAAATCCAACCAGAAAGTACATGCAGAAATTGCAAACCTACGTCAAGAAAACCCATGCTATTTACATTTTCTTTCATGAATACAATGATGCAACCGGTACAGTTACTCAGTACAAGGACGCAGCCAGTGTAGTTACTCAGTACAAGGATGCAGCCAGTGCCAGTATAGTTACTCAGTACAAGGATGCAGCCAGTGTAATTACTCAGTACAAGGACACAGCCAGTATAGTTACTCAGTACAAGAACGCAGCCAGTATACAGTAGTTACTCAGTACAAGGACGCAGCCAGTATAGTTACTCAGTACAAGGACGCAGCCAGTGTAGTTACTCAGTACAAGGACACAGCCAGTATAGTTACTCAGTACAAGGGCCACAGCTCAATGCAAAGGACTCAGCCAGCAACTCAATGCAATGCAGCCAGTATGGTTACTCAGTACGTTAGCCAGTACAGTTATAATTGCAAAGGACGCAGCCAGTATAGTTACTCAGTACAAGGACGCAGCCAGTATAGTTACTCAGTACAAGGACACAGCCAGTATAGTTACTCAGTACAAGGACACAGCCAGTATAGTTACTCAATACAAGGACGCAGCCAGTGTAGTTACTCAGTACAAGGACGCAGCCAGCATAGTTACTCAGTACAATGTAACACTGAAATTTTCCTCCACAAACAGCAAGAAACTGCCTTTTTCTTGCAATACATATCAAAGGGTATAACAATATAGACAGATAAAGAGAGAACCAGTCTGAAGAGAGTATTGGATAGTCTTCATACTAAATTTGAGGTAGAGACCTAAAAGCCAATATTTCCCCCTTCCGTATGTGATATATTCTTCGCAATAACTTGAATGAAAAGAGAGTTCTTGTCGTGACAGAGCATCTTACAGCCATCCCCTGTAAATTTAAGACTTCATACCCAGGTTACACCAGAAACTGATACTCCCCAAAAGTGACAAAAAAAAAAAAAAAGAACCGCGACGTCTTTGTCATGAGGGAGCGCGAAAACTCATCTTGTCAGGAAGGAAGGAGGAGGAAGAGGAGGAAAGAAAAAGGAAGGAGCGAACAAAAAGAGGAGGAAACGAGAAGAGAATGGAGAGGGATTAAAAGCTAGAGCGAATTGCTTTGAAGAAGCCATAATGTTTTAATCTCTGGACGTCTGCTAGCCAACTAATTCATCTCGTTGCTTGTTACACAAGAATGAATATTGAGTAATTATTATTATTATTATTATTATTATTATTATTATTATTATTATTATTATTATTATTATTATTCTAATCGTGCTGTAGTGGTTTTTCATTTAATAAATAATAATAATAATAATAATAATAATAATAATAATAATAATAATAATAATAATAATAATTTAGTGTAAAAGAAAACACATCAATAAACCATACAGAACCTTCATTAGCGACCACCATAAACTGACAAAAAAAAAAAAAAAGTCTCTTAACACTTTAAAACATTCTCGCCAGAACATAAAGCACGTTCTCTGCTGGAGAGAGCAGCATCAGCATCAAAACACTTATGAAAACATGAACTTTGCAGCGTTTAATATGGGAGAAAATGCGGATCGTGCATATAGAGAAAGATAATTCAAGGTATTGGATTTAACTTGTGTGTGTGAGTGTGTGTGTGTGTGTATGATATATATATGTATGTACTTTGCATGCGTTTAATTCCATGACCAATCGAAGTTGGAAAAAATAAAAAGATCGTGCAAGATAAAAAAGAAAAGATAATTAACAGTTGTAAGCCAATACTTGGCTTTTGTAAAACATTTTCACTGGAAACTTTTCGCTGCTGCAACGCTGCAAAATCGAGTCTTTCCCCACGAAGTCGAAAATAAAGTCAAAGCGCGAATTTCCATGTTAGAGTGAATATCAAATACTGCTGTCTTCTAGCTAACGGAAAAGAGACCAGGAATTACTACACCTTCTACACATACATACATATACATACATGCATACATATACATACATACATATATACATACATGAAATATATATATATATATATATATATATATATATATATATATATAAATATATATATATATATATATATATATATATATATATATATATAATATACTGTATATATATACATATATATAATATATATATATGTATTACACATATATGCAGTGTAATATATGTATAGGCCTATATACATATATGTATGCATTGGAAAATAATAAAAGTATGTATATATAAATATATATATATATATATATATATATATATATATATATATACATATATTTCACATTACCACAGGTGGAAAATAAGAGACAGGTGTAGGTCCTGACCGGTTTGACTTCATTTTCAAGCTTGACTGCAACCTTTGCCGTCTTATTTTCACTTCGTCAATGGCTTGGAAATAAAGTTTCGAAACCAATTTCCAGGACCTACACCCCGTCAAATATTTTTTCACCTGTAGTAATTGATAAATGAATCACGTAAAAAAAGTGATTATAAACATATATATATATATATATATATATATATATATATATGTATATATATATATGTATATATATACTGTATATATATATATATATATATATATATATATATATATATATATATATATATATATATATATATATATATATATATATATATATAAGTGAAAAGGAGGAATTGCATATAAAAACGCTACTGACTTACCGATATGGTACCGAAGATTTGGAACACTTTCTAAAAACGCCAGAAAATATATCCCCTCACGTAATCAATCACGGTGATTGACGTCTCTGAATGCACACAGTTAGAGAGAGAGATACAACTCAAGAAAGAGTGATTTGTGTACCTAATCTCCCTTTCACAATGAAGAACCTTCCAATTCTTTTTCCAAGTCTCCAGTAAATATCAGGTGTAGAAAATTTGCTTTTACTCAAAATAGTAACGCAGTCAGTAATAACACGTCATGTAAAACTAGAACTTTACTGATCCACAATCATTTTATTTTCAATAATAAAAACAAATTTTTCGCGTTTGCCTTGAATGGCTAAGAAAAGAAGCCACTTTATAAAACCAAGTTTTAAGTGAATCAATATAAAACCGGAACTTTCGACCTTTCCTAAGGACCTCATCAGATGAGTACAGCTGAAGAGGACCTTATGAGGGTCGAAAGCTCCCGTTTTATATTTACTCACTGAAGCCTGCAACAAACCGAGCCTATCTGGTGCATGCAGGAGTGGGTCAACCGAATAAACATAAGTCTGATTTAACTATTCTGTCATTTCTGTTGGCTGGGCAGAGTCCAGAGGTCACATCAAGCAAATTAGTATAAAACAAATGCAACTTAGCCGTCCTACAGTTTCTGTCGGTCGGAAAGATTACCAGTCACTAACCGAATAAGTATATTAAACAAGGTTGGTAAGGGCACAGAGGTCACAACAACCGAATAAGTATATTGAAACAAGGTTGGAAAAAGTACAGAGGTGCACAAACCGAATAAGTATATTAAGTAAGCGCGAATTTCCATGTTAGAGTGAATATCAAATATATCTTCTAGCTAACGGAAAGAGACATATATTAATATACCTATATATATATATATACATACATACATTACATACATACATAAGAATATATATATATATATATATATATATATATATATATATATATATATATAAATATATATAATATATATAATATATATAATATATATAATATACTGTATATACACATATATATAATATATATATATATAACATGATACATAGTGTAATATATATATAGGCCTATATACATATACGTATGCATGACTTACCCGTATATGGTATATATATATTATATACATATATATCTATATATATATATATAATATAATATATATATATATATATATCATATATATATATAATATATATATATCTGATATATATATATATATAGATATACATATATTCAACTCACAGGTGGAAAATAAGAGACGATTTGTGTACCGGTCTCCTTCATTTTCAAGCCATTGAAGAACCTACAATCTCTTTCCAAGTCTCAGTAAATAAAAGTCGAAACCAGTGTAGAAACACCCCGTCTCTTATTTTTCTCAAAATCTGATAAATGAATCACGTAATAACTTATAAACATATATATATATATATATATTTATATATATATAATCATTTCATATTCAATATACAAAACAAATATATTGTATATATATTATGAATGACTATATAAAAAGCCCTATATAAAACCAAGTTTTAAGAGCAATCACTTACCGATATAGTACAGTTTGAACACGACGCCAGAAAATATATCCTCTTGAATCAATCAGATGATTGACGTCTCTGAATACACAGTTAGAAGAGATGTCAACTCAAGAAAGAGTGATTTGTGTACCTAATCTCCCTTTCACAATAGAAGAACCTTCCAATTCTTTTTCCAAGTCTCCAGTAAATATCTGGTTTGCACTCAAAATAATGGCAGTCAACAGATAAATATAAAACTAGAACTACTGATACAATCATTTTATTTCAATAATAAAAACAAAATTTTCGCGTTTGCAGAGTCTAGAAAAGCCACTGTATAAAACAAATTTAAGTGAAAAATATAAAACCGGACTTTCGACCTTTCTACCTCATCAGATGGTTTGGAAGAGGACCTACGAGAAAGAGCAACTCTGGTTATATTATATTCACTAAACAAGGTTTAACAAACCGAGCCTATCTGGTGCATGCAGGAGTGGGTCAACCGAATAAATATAAATCTAAACAATTCTGGTTGGCTGGGCGGAAGTCAGAGGTCACATCAAGCAAATAAGTAAAAACAAATGTGAAAGTAGGCGTCACCGTCTCTGTCGGTTAAATTATATAAACAAGGTTGGTAAGAGTACAGAGGTCCACAGCAACCGAATAAGTATATTAAACAAGGTTGGTAAGAGTACAGAGGTCCACAGCAACCGAATAAGTATATTAAACAAGGTTGGTAAGAGTACAGAGGTCCACAGCAACCGAATAAGTATATTAAACAAGGTTGGTAAAAATTGAGGTCCACAGCAACCAGAATAAGTATATTAAACAAGGTTGGTAAGAGTACAGAGGTCCACAGCAACCTAATAAGTATATTAAACGAGGCTGGAAAGAGAACAGAGGTGCACAGCAACCCAATAAGCATATCAAACAAGGTTGGTAAGAGAACAGAGGTGCACAACAACCGAATAAGTATATTAAACCTAACTCAACTCTCCATTCGTCTCTGTTGGTTGGCCGGGCCCAGAGGTCTACGCCAGGTCTCTTATCCCGTTTAACAAATTACAACACTTACGGGCCACCTCCGGGGCAAGGTCCCACGCTCAACCTAAACTACCCAGCTCTCGTAATCTCAACTACCCAGCTCTCGTAATCTCTACTATCCAGTTCTCGTAATCTCAGCTACCCAGCTCTCGTAATCTCTACTTCCCAGCTCTCGTAATCTCAGCTTCCTAGCTCTCGTAATCTCAACTACCCAGCTCTCGTAATCTCTACTACCCAGCTCTCTCGTGCAAGCTGAAACGGTTCTCGCTGAACGCTGCAATTTTCCCTCTCAGCGTCCGGGTGCGACTCAGAATCCATCACTATGGACATCTGGGAAAACGTTTTCAAGATCAACGGAGGTGTTCTTGGGGGGGAGGAGGGGAGGGGGAGGGTGGGGGGATTGGACGAAATCTGTCTGGTTCTCTCTTATCAAGACTTGGCTGAAGATGAATGAGGACACGCATCAAGATTTCCCAATGGATCTGATAGATGGCGTTAGTGCGCTTTTTTTTTTTATTTTGTCTGATACTAGACGAAGGTGAAATAACGTTCAATCATGCTGGAGCTGTGTAGATTTATTAAGGAATGTCGAGTTTTGGAGGGTCGTGGTTAAAGTTTCATGGGCCGCGGCTCATCCAGCATTATACCGAGACCACCGAAAGATAGATCTATTTTCGATGGCCTTGATTATACCCTGTTGAGGCTGTACAGAAAACTCGATTGCTTCGAAGAAACTTCGGCGCAATTTTTACTTGTTATATTCCGTGATAAAAGACTTGAGGGAATAAATCAGCAACCTCATTACAAATACCGATGGTTACAAATTCAACTTGCTACAGACCTTACCAGTCTGGTGTGAGCCCCAATACGTCACAATGGTGTCCATCAATTCCACGTAAGATATTTTCGATTGCTAAAGAGTTTACTGACTGACACAAAAATAAAAATAAGAAACAGATGTCATTAATCTAGTTGATGCAAATGAGGTAAAATAAAAAATGCTAAGCAATGCCCGAGAAGCTAAGAATGAGTGTGGGTACTGAGTGCAGGTCATCTATCTCTATGTATACTGTAAGTTCAAATGTAACTGCAACTTTAGTACAGATGATGTGTACCCTGCCATGAAAGTTCATATCCCCATTTCCCCCCCACGCGGGAACAAAAGATGAGGAACAGTCTCAACATGGTGTTAATAGCTCTGTCTTGGAAAACATAAGCAATATATATGTATACGTGCATACATGTCCTTTATATAAATATATATATATATATATATATATATATATATATATATATATATATGTGTGTGTGTGTGTGTGTGTGTGTATATATATATATATATATATATATATATATATATATATATATATATATATATATATGTGTGTGTGTGTGTGTGTATATATATATATATATATATATATATATATATATATATATATATATATATAATATATATATATATATAATAATGTATATATTTATATTATAAATATATATAATGTTATATCTCTATTCTCTTTCATTTCTCTTGTTTTGGGTACACGGAAGAATCAACAAGCTCTAGAGAATGACGATTGAACGAAATGCGTCGACGGCAAACACTTAGGCCTGGCAAACCTCTCCTTCGCCTTTTTTTTTCTATTTTCGAAGCGAACGCACAAACAGTTGAAGGGTCAAGCGAGCTCTACCCAATCGATGGGAATGGGCAAAATAAAAAAAATATATAGCAAAAAGGTGAATGCAATGATAAGGAAGTTATTCTAAGCATAAAAGAATTTGCAAAACCTGTCAAAGTGATTAGCATAGTTACTAAAACACTTGGCATATTTTACTTTTTCTTTCGCGAATGCATGAGTGTGCAATCACCAGAGTAACTCATACTTTGCATCATTTCGCGTTTTCTTCTACAAACAGCAAGAACTTGTCATTTACTTAATGAAACATCAGAGGCGAAAAAGAATTAAAGATACACTATCAACATCCTGTGTCCGGATTCAGACCTGGATCCATACCAGTAAAATAGATTATTATTATTATTATTATTATTATTATTATTATTATTATTATTATTATTATTATTATTATTATTATTATTATTATTATTCACAAGAATAATAAAATAAACCCGGATGAATATTTTTCATACAATCTTGTCAACAGACAGATGCATAAACAAGGCAAAAAAGTAACCAACCTGATGTGGATAATTAACATAACCTACAAGAATATGAGAAAGAAACTATTCTAGTCAAAAATGACAAAAGAGTCACATGGCAGCTCAACTGGTTGCGCGTGGACCTCACAGTGTGGCGATCCCGAGTTCAAACCTCGGTAGCCACTGTACCTGGTCCCCCTTCGTCCAAGCATGGGTGGAGAGGGTACTTGGTCGCTGATCAGCCGTGTATACGCAAGGTCTCCAGGACATTTTGAGCAAAGCATCGTCGCAACAATTACACTAAAAGAATTCGAAATCTTGATGGCGGATATCCAAACCATTCTCTTGGAAATGACACAGACGCAAACCAAATGCACCACGGGGACAACATGGCATGAAGAGTTCAGTAAATAGACTACATGCAGACTTAGATAAATATACAAATACACTCGATTACTTCATGTCGATGCTCACTGCTTCAATCTTGCAGGCAAATTTAACTTGCGCTGGCAGTGTTGACCTTCCCTTGTATTTACCCTCCTTTTCAACAACCGTCGAATGAAGAAGAGCCAAGTCCGAACGGCAGCCAGTGAATCTGGACGTGATATGTTTCAATCTCATTTGTTTCTCTACTCCCCTACTCTTATCGTCTCTAATCTCATTTATTTATTTAGGGGAAATGTCCCAGTATATTATCATTACTATTATTATTATTTGTATCGACATTTGTCAAACAATTTTATTTTGTATGCAATCATTCCTATACATACTCCAGTCGCTGCGAATTATTTCGCCGTACCATACACGCGCATCATTGCAAAATTCATCTTTCAGTGATAAACTACAGAAATCAATTCTGAAAAGATTTCCAAAAATTCTACCGTAAGTGGTTATACGCAAATGCTGGTCCCAAGCTCTGGTAAAGGAGAAGAATAAAAAAAAAAAAAAAATGCATTCTTAGAGAGAGAGAGAGAGAATAAGAGAGAGAGAGAGAGAGAGAGAGAGAGAGTGAGAGAAGATAAAGCAAATATTTAGTCATAAATAAAACACGAGGAATATAGTTTTATCAGGAGATTTCCTAGTCGATCACCACGGCACAATTCATTCAATCACTTTTTTATCAAAAAAAAAAAGAAAAGGAAAAAATGAGAGACCTTCAGTATACTTCAGTGAGACATAACCAACAGCTCGGGCGATATTCCCGTCAATAAAACCCCCTCGTGAACAACGAAATGACATCCATAACCTTTAAAATTTACGAGCTTTAATGTAGAGGGGTGGTGGGGCAAGGGTGGAGTTATTTGCTTCAACCGACAGTCTCTTTACTAACCACTAAAGTAAGTTTCACTCGAGGCCGATTTAGTAGTACAATGCAGAATGGTTGCAAATGAATATCTTTCATCATGGGAGAGAAAAAGTGTAATTATTTCTGTCCACAATAAAAAAACAAGTAAAAAACTCGCCGAAGTTTTCTGTACTGCGTATAATGCTGTATGAAACTCTCAGCGACGGCCCATGAAACTCTCAGCCATGGCCCTTGAAATCTCAGCCATGGCCCGTGGTGGCCTGTGTTGTGGCGCCTACGGGTGCCAGACGCACGATCATGGCACTTTAACTCAATAAAATAAAACTACTATACCAGGGGCTTAAATGGTATGTTTGATGACTGAGGGTGAGATCAACATAACAATTTGCAGCCCTCCCAGCCTAATGGCTTAAAGATCTGAGGGTAGACAGAAAAAGTGCGGACTTGACAGACAAATAGCTATCCTAAAGAAGATTTTTTCGCTTTATAGAAAACTCAAAAAAAAAAAAAAAAAAAATGTAGCACTCTGCTGAAAATGGTTCAAATGGTTACGTTCCACTGTTTCACTTAAATAAAAATGATAACAGATGGAATGCGATCTTCTGTAATCTTTCGCCATCAAAAAACTGTTGCCATTACATTTCAACTCTTTTTAAACTAAAATGTAATAACAGTAGAATGGCCTATCCAACCAATCTTTCCAGTGAGTTGTATGTATGTATATATGTATGTATATATATATATATATATATATATATATATATATATATATATATATATATATATATAAAATATGTATATATATATATGTATATATATATATATATATATATATATATATATAGATATATATATATATTCAGTGGATATATATCTATATTAACAGATTTTATATATTCACTGGAATTTTATATATATATATATATATATATACATATACATATATATACACATACATACATACATACATACATACATATATATATTTATATATTTATATAATATACATGTATACTGTATATCATATGTATATATATAGTCTGATAAAATCTATCTGAATTAAAAGAAATCATCTGAGAATGACACACATGAAATTTACCAAAATTACGAAAAATAAAAAAATAAAAAAAAAGAGAAATGCTACATTCAGAAAACTCGTGAAAGCTTCCGAGACCACTGTGAAAACGATAATAGATTCGGGAAGGTTAACTTCTTATAGCAATGATGAAGAGGATTCATTAAAAAGACAGCACCAGTTTTATAGCAAATCTAAGAAACCCGCCCGATTTAACAAGAACATCTCATCACCGTGCTGTGCTAAGAGGGTCTTGAATAACGACGCATCCTATCGGGCAAACAACGACAACAGCACGGCAAGCAACAGGTTACAGCTACCAGCAACAGCAACAGCAACAGCAACAGCATCAGTCTCATCATCAGGCTGGCGGAGCCAAATGATGTTCTCTCCGCCACCAGCCATTTGGACCATGAAATGTGCCCCAATAAAAGCCGCCAATAAAAACCGCCACGTTCTCCCAGAGAGCAGCTTTGTTTTATTGACGCCTGGCTGTGTCTGAACGGCGTTTACAAAGCCCTTTTCCATTCTTCGTGGAAAGGGGGTTGCGGGGAGGGGGTGTTTTCATGCAGTAAGGATGCTTCCCCTCCCCCCCACAAACCACCAACCTCCCAACATCCTTCCCGCCTACTGCAACTTACAAAATTTTTATGGCCACGCAATGAACGCCGATTTCTTTTAACGAGAGAGAGAGAGAGAGAGAGAGAGAGAGAGAGAGAGAGAGAGAGCTAATTTAATGTATTATTTTCATGAAAAGGAATTAAATTATGGAATGATTTTAACTGAGAGAACGAAAACAATTTTATATAATATTATTTCGATGTAAGAGGATACATTCCACCTATAGATCCTTGTATTGTATCTTTGATTTTCTTATTCTCTTTACTATGCAGTCCACCCACTCCAACTCACTCTTTTCACTGTCAGAAAGCCATGAATGGCCGAAAGTGACCCAGCGCTTGGCCTGACAGCTTCAAACTCATCAATCAATCAAATCAAGATCAGAAAAAGGAGGACCCGGTAGATATAGCGGCTGTGAAATTCCTGAAGAGCTGAACACAGGCGGGGAGGTTTGTTAGGGAATGGAATGGAATAGAGAATTTAGGCCAAAGGCCAAGCTCTGGGACCCACGAAGTCATTCAGCGTTGAAAGGGAAATTGAGAGCAGAAAGGTTTGACAGGCGTAACGGAAGGAAAACCTCTCGCTATGGAAACAACCTGTGAGCAGGGTGGAAAAAGAAAGATGGAGGACAGAATATGAATGGAGGTGCAGTAAAGGAATGAAAGAGTTTGCATCTTGGGTCTGATATAAGAACTAGGAAACCATACAAACTGCGGGAGGTGCACTGACTGTAAGTAAAACCTATATATATATATAGAACTTACAGGTACGTGCAGTGCACTGTCTTTTGTACAGCACTGTACTAAATATGTATATATCTTTATATATATATATATTATATATCTCTCTTATATATATATATATATATATATATATATATCTATATATATATATATATAATGTATTGTATATATGTACGTGCGGGGTGGCCTTATGCATCAGTCTTTATACATATATATATGAATTTTTCCAAATATATTTCTATTCCATAAATATATATGTATATATATATATATATATATATATATATATATATATATATATATATATATATATACATATATATATATATATATATATATATATATATATATATATTATATATATATATATATATATATATATATATATATATATATATATATATATATATATATATATATATACATATACCATACTCGTAATATATATACATATTAGATGATTATATATACTATATATACGAAAATGATCATCTTCATGCCATTAAGCACCGAATTATTCGACGGGCGACCACGATTGCGAATCGAAGCCATAATCCAGAGATTGAAACATCCCTTAATCGCTCTGGGTCGAAGCGAATGATGTTCGTGCTGGGAAAATATGGAAGATAGAATTATTTTGCATCTGATACGAATGTCGTGTGCAATACAGTGGTACTCATCGGAGATAGACTAATAATAACTACGTAATTTATTTATTTATTTATTCAATTATTATTTAAAGAAAATGTAACCAAGTCCTAAGCAAACAACAATAAACTGATTTCACAAATTCACATTTTTGCATAAGCTTGTTACCAGTTTGGCTCAGGACTTCAGAAGTTCGTCTTTTCTTTATTCTAAATGCACTTTGCTACCAATTAACTCTCCAGATATCCGGGTAGAGTAATAGCTCTATTAGACAGCGAGACACTGAAATATAAAAAATGCTAAGAAAACCATGTATCCTGCTATGCATACTTCCAAAACTTGAAACTCACATTAATTTTTTTTTTTAAAGCATCGACTCAAAATGAGCAACTACCATCAATATACAACAATAAATCAACATCATAAATGCTAAATCTTGCCATTAGTATTTATATCATACTCGAGACCTTCGATGGCTTACCGAACCTCACTGAGACTCACTGCTTCTCAACTCTGACCCCTAAGTCCTGATGAAAGTTTCTAAGAACTGATTAAATTTCAGAAATTTTTTTTTTATCTTCTCTTAGAGAAAATATACAATATTTTATATTTTAAATGGTGTTACAATCAGAATTTAATCAAAGTTAACTTAACTTTACCAAAAACAAACAATTTTATCGTACATTCGCGTTGACAAATATTTTATCATGTACATTTTACAAATAATCTATGTATTTCAATGTTAATATTTTTCTGTAGTTACCCAATTAAGATTTTATCATACATATCTATTTTTCATTATACTGCCCTTAAACCTACATTATATACATTATATTAAGAGAGAACCCAAAACAAAGAAATGCATTCTACATTATTATTCCCCAGAGATGAAAAAGTTAATCATGATTTTGGTAATAACATGATTAGCATGAAGACCGATATCCGGTTCTCAAAGTTTGCTACAAGTTTCTTATTAGTGAATATAATTTCAGGACTCGGTTGCCATTTAATACCATCTGCAATTATATCATGCATTTTAATGGGGAAAACTTTAAATCCCAACATTTTCTTTGCCATCAAAAGCCGGTAATACTCAAATCTTGCTGTCAGCATCATGCGGATATATATTATGCGTCATTTGAAAAAGTAAAACAGAATAACGTAATTTTCTCTGCTAATAAAAACAAAAGTTCTAAATTTTCCCATTCACCTTAACATAACAAAGCCTCACACTAAGCATCTTTCGAAAAAACAAAGCAAAATAGACATATTTTTTGCCATTAAACTCCAGGAACGCATCGAGTGAAAAAGGAACCAAAAAAATAAAAAAAAAAAAGAAAAAAAAAACCCTCTCCGTCATCAAACGCCAGAAATGCTAAAATCTCGCCATTAGCATCGGCATCATGGGCGCCGCCTATGTCATGATGCATCATTCGGGTGGAAGATCTGACACGCCCTTTCAAATTCCACTCAAGCGGGGTAAATAGCGGCGAGTGGCCCCGAATATCAGAAGGAAGAGCCTCCGTGCAATTACTCACGACGCCCTTGTTTGATACGACCTCTTCTTCTTCTTCTTCTTCTTCTTCTTTCATGGGTGAAATGGAACGCGGGTCTTCTCGCCTCGCATTCAAGGCTCTGGACCATTTTAGCATTTTATGAAGGGGAATGTTTCCGCGGGCTCTTTCGGGGAAGTGTTTGCATTTCGTTTTTCGACGGTGTGTGTCTTTAGCGTCAATTTTCTGATGGGAAGGTAGTGGGGAAGGATGGCAATTGCTGGTGTTTTATAGAAACACACATTTTATTACGTACATCTATATACCATCTATATATATATATAAATATAAATATATATATATATATATATATATATATATTTACTATAAAACTGTGCTATCTTTTTTAAGACTTGAGTGGACAGAAAAAAATGCGGACAGACAGACAAATAGTCATCTCAAAGGGTTTTCTTTTACAGAAAACTAAAACAGAAGTCGTAAACTTTCCAACAGATATACTACGGACGGGTTTTCCACCCAGCAGACTTATTTAAAATACATATTTAGCTCCATCTTTCAAACAACATCTACCCATCCCCACATCCTACCCAAGTTCTCTCTCTCCTCTCTCTCTCTCTCCTCTCTTCTCTCTCTCTCTCTCTCTCTCTCTCTCTCTCTTCTCTCTCTCAGTATTCCTCCCTGTCTTACAGTATTCCTCCTGTCTTATTTTGGAGTATTTCCCCCCTGAGTAAAACTTCCCTATTCAGTTCGAAAATCTCCCGTCTTACGCTTGAATTCTCCCTGAGGTCATTTTCCCGTCTTACCTTGAGTATTCCTCTCTGCTTACTCTGAGTCAGGCCTGGAATCAGTTTATAGCATGAAGATTTGGACTCCATCCCTCTCTTTTGCCCAGCGCCCATATCCTTTATCTTAATTATCCTTTCTATCATTTACGGTTCTCTTGGTTCTAAGATTCTGAAAGTTTCTTATGGTAAGGGGGAATATTTTCTTTTGGTGTCTTTATTTTTGGGAATTGGAACTGGAACTGGAATATAATATTTAGTCAAGACCATGCTGAGAACCATGAGGTCCCTCAGCGCTGAGAATTACGTTGAAACAATTGTTAGGAGAGGGTGGAAAGTAAGGTGGGTGAAAGGGAATATGAACGAAGGTACAGTAAAAGGAATGAGAGGAGTTTCAGCTGGGGGCCGAAGGGACGCAGCAAAGAACCGTAAGTAATGCTTACAGTGCACCATGTGAGGTGCATGGACGGCACTACCCAATTACGGGGGTGATTTTGGGGATCGCGGTTCCGTCAACAATTCTTTCCATTTCATTACATTTTCCATCCCACTTTATTTTTAGTCCCTTTTTATTTTCAATGTGTTCGTCCTTTAATAATAACTACCTTTTATTTTTTATAACATTATCTTCTAGCGAGTTATTTTCCTTTTTTGTTCCCCAGTTTACACCGAAAACTTACAATTTACACCAAAAACTTACAATTTACACCAAAACTACAATTTACAAAAAACTTGCAGTGTAACCAAAAAACTGTACACAAAACACAATTTACACAAAACTCCTAATTTACACCAAAAACTTACAATTTACACCAAAAACTTACAATTTACACCAAAAACTTGCAGTGTACACCAAAAAACTTAAAATGCACACCAAAAACTTACAATTTACACCAAAAACTTAGTATCTGAAAAAGCCTCCATCCTTCAGTCTTTAACAAACGTTGAACTGAATTGAATGTAGAGTTTAGGCCAAAGGCCAAGTACTGGGTTGTGCAGAGGTCATTCAGTGCCCCAGAAGGAAACGCTGAGTAGGTAGGTCTGCAAAGGTGTAACAGGAGAAAACCTCGAAAACCAGTTTGCACTAAATATTTGTTTAGGAGGGGTGGATAGAGAGGAAGAAAGATAATATGATGGAGGTACAATAAAATGAATGAAAAAGAGTTATCAACTATGGGCCGAAAGGACCTTTGCAAGAACACAGTAATACCTACAGTACACCACATGGAGTGCACAAAAGGGACCACTGACATCATATGAACCGTTACCGTTTGAAATTATCATTCCTAACCTTTCTCTTAACGGATTGTGATCCGTTAATATTTATTTTGGCAGAATATTAATATCCAGCAACCAAAGTTCCTCTTCTCTCTCTCTCTCTCTCTCTCTCTCTCTCTCTCTGTCTCTAAAGAACAAAAATCGAAAATCATTTACCTGATAAGATTTCACTACATATTTTTTTAATTGCAATCTTCCCTCCATTCAAAAGAATGAAAAAGTTATGACATTATACATTATTCCCTTCATCTTAAATTTCCTCATCAAAACATATCGCATAAGGAACCATCACAAAACCTACGATGTATCCCCTACACATAAAAAAAGTGATCATAATGGTGCCAAGAAATCATTGTAGTATCACCTACATCGAAAAAAGTCATTACACTGACAATTAGAAAATGATAACACAGGTACTCATGGCAACTTGTTCTAACACCTGCAAGTAAGCCAGACTTCAAAAAAACGCGCAAGACCATCTCTCCGCGCACAAACTAGACCCATACCCTCCGTCCAGAACACGACACGGAACACAAGTTTGCAAACGCAGAAAAACAACGGCGCCCAAGTAAAGAGAGCAGTCCTGGACACCCCCGGAAAAATATATCTACGAAAAATGTTAAGATCCGGCCCATTTGTCACTGCCAAAAGTTGTGTCGTTTTTCACGATCTCGGGAGAAACTCATCATTTGATTTGCTTCGGAAAAGGTCGGAGTGTATTGCCATGTAATGTTCCTCGTTGTTTGTTGCATCGTCGCTCTGTTTTCTTTTCTCTTATAATACCGTGGGTCGAAGGGGACGAACGAGTGATATATTTGTAAAGAACATCGGTGAAACCGAGGAAAAGGGATTAATTTTTTTTTTTAAATACGTGGTTTTTATTTTATTAATTTTTTGTATGAAACTTGTTACCGTGAGTTCTTTGTTGCATTTTCCTGCCTTTAATCCCACGACTTCAATGAGACAAACAAGTGATAATTTTAAAAACATAAACCGGGAGGAAGGTAAAACCCAACTTTAATAACAGTATTTTACTATACCACCTTATCTCTTAATTTTAGTTTTAAAACCATTAACTCAATAAATGGATCCCAAGAGTCGAAAAAAAGCAACCATGGAATGAACAGAAACAAACTTTTTTTGGCCCTGTTGCTATCCCAAAAACCTAATCACCCTCCAAATTAAAAGGTTTGTCAATACATAACTGCTTAAAACTATGGCAAGATATAATGATATAAGACTTATATAAGACAAGGGCACATGCAGAAATTGGAGAGGATTGTTGGAGGTGGGTTCTGTGTCCATGTGCGCCTATTGTATGGAAGCCAGAACTCAGAGAGAGAGAGACAGACAGACAGACAGACAGACAGAGACAGACAGACAGACAGACAGAGAGGAGACAGACAGGACAAGAAGAAAATAAAAAATTTATATTTATTGCTAAATCGTAGTACCCATAAATAAAAGCTTTTCACAACATAAACTGATAAAAATTTAAAAACTGGCCGTTTCGCCCCATTCCCACATTTAGAGATCATACGTGGTCTTGGAAAAGCCTTTCTCGCGGGGATACGCAATCGATATGATTACAGCTGACGACGAATTTCCATTCGCATAATTAGACAGACCGATCACATGCGATCAAAGGATTCTGGATAATGACTAGAACGCATAATTGCAACCAGTATCAGACTCCTGATGGCTTAAATTTACGCCTGGAGTTATATTTGCCTCCTTTGGGATTGGTTAATTGTCTCATCTAATTGCGTAATTTGGCGGAGAGGGACGGCCTGCAATTCAGCGTTTCCTTGAATACAACGCGATTCTACTGGAGATTAAGCTAACTAGATGATTTGTATCACAGAGGCGAATTCGTTTTTGCTTTAAAGCAATAGTTACATGTCAACGTCGAAGAAATCCGCTATCGAGGCTACCCCGTATATAAGACACTGTAGCGTTTGTGAAACTTGAACAACCATTGGCGGTTTGGTTCAAACCCCAGCGTGAGTATAAACCGATCGTTTTGGCTCACTTTGCTTTACTTGAGAGGAAGTTCTTACATTGGTTCCTGGCAGACCTAGGTGCAAGGAAACAACGGAATAATTAAAGAAAATGGAGAGAATATTTCAAACCAGAAAATGTAAGTTAGCGTTTAATATAAGAGTGAACTTCCAAGAAAAATCTAGCCCATAAAAATTCTGTATTTGCAGTTCGATCATTACTTTATTCTTACTATTTAATTCAAGTTTATTTTTTTAAAACGCTTACCCAGTTTTTTTCCGAGCTCCGAGAGTTAATTCTCAAAGCTTAAACAATGATAAAATAAGCGTATCATACTGTCCAATATACCTTCACTAACGCGTAACTGAAGAGAATGAAACCTCCTTCAGTCAATTCGTTTTAACCGAATATATTTGCTTGTCAAAATGCTCATAATTCGGAAAAAAAAACCTTTGGGACCCCCGGTCCTTTTATTTAAACATAAAATCTAATCATTAAACCAACCGGCCAAATATTTCGACTGTTTCAACGTGCATGTCCCAAGCGGCTCTGGACAAATAACCGGAATTGACGAATAAAATTATGCCGATTTGGAGGTTTGCGTTCAGGGAGTTGCAACCTCTCTGGGTGCTCTCTAGTTTACTTACAAATAGAGCCATACATTGCTCTGGCATAAAAACTTAACGAAACTTAAAATTCAATGAATTTCAAACAGATATAGAGCATGAATTGTTCACTTACCTTGCGAAGTGCACGAGACGATAGCTCACCTGAAAAAGACAAGTGAAAAATTAGACGTAAGTTAACGTTTAAGCTACTAGGCCAATTCACAGTATACATCGTTGTTGTTTTACTCCGTATCAACAACTATGAGTAGCAGATTTCAAATAACATTTAAAATAACATCAATTTGCTTTCCTTCGCTTTTTGTATAAACGAAATCCTAACGGCCTTTTTGTAAGGTAATACTGACCGAACGAGAATTTTACATCTGCACAAGTCTGAGGGTTTCGTCAATTGCTCGTGTCACGTTGCCTTGCTATTTAAACGAGTTTAGCCAAAATTCTCCGCCCTCTCTCTCCACTGTTCCAATAATCAATCTGGGAGCAAAAACTTAAATATTTATGACAACTTAAAACTGAATCCACCGACACCGTGATGATGAATATTTGCACATTCATTAAACACGAACAAACCTGTGAATAAGTTTAAAGCACTACTTGCTTCGGTATATGAACCAAATTCATTCATATGGACCGTCTAAAGTTCTGCACAGTCATTGGACTTACCGGTTTCCAACTTCAATACCGCCATCGCATTACTGGTTTAAATATAGAAACCACAACACTACACATCACTCGAAAGCCGTATTTCAGCTCCAAGTTGCTCTTCGTAACGTGCATTATATCATTCCGCCATGATCGCAACCTAACTAGTGTTCCCCGGTTTGCAAAACCTCCCCTTATATTTCTGGTTCTTTCTTATTTGACAAAAAATATTTAGTATAGAACTAGGAAAAGTTACTGAATAATGATATATACGACGTCAAATGGCATTCTAAGGAACTAGTTACCCACGCGGATACTACCAGTATTGCCGCCTTACACACTGTTACGGGTAGGTTGCTGAGGGGATTACAGAAATGTCTGGGAAGCTTGTTCCAATCTCTTTATGAGGGCAATGTTTAAACGTCATTTGCTATGGCATAGGCCCAGAGCTTCGAATAATTTATGTAACTGGATAGAAATGCATGTGTTGCATGATTGGCGATCACGGTTACTTGTTCAAGAAAACCTATGGGGAAGGCCAATAATCCTGGTGAGAAGTGTATGAAATGTCAATATAACAATATTACATTATAACTTTTCATTTTAACTCAGTCATGTACATTGTATAATGTACAGGTCTACCATATGCTGTGGTACAAATTACATTAATCATTGTATAGGCTTAGTCTATCATGTTACAATACATAAATCTAACAAATTCATCGTAACCCTTGGTGCACAATAATATCATCACATAGGCTATGGTAGAGTCATAACCTATGATACTACAACCATCTAAAAGGATTGATATATAATCTACGGTACATAAGCCTATCCTGGTCTGTAGTATATAGGTCATCACACTATGGTACAGAGACCCTTCTTACAATTTACAATATATAGGCCTATCACAACATAGGTGTATAATCTATTGTAGCCTACAGTTAATAAGCAAATCCCAATCTGTGGTATGAACCTTACTATAAGGTGCAATGGCATGGTATAACCTCCGGTACAATAGCTTATTGTGTAATGCATGGTTATCAAACTCTAAGGTATCTAAGTTCATATGCAATCCCAATCTACTGTGCATATGACTAGGCTTTTCAGTTTACTGTATGTAAGCTATCATAAACTTTGGTATATCCCTGTCATGAATTTCATGGACGTTTATATTTTTCCTTTATTTCCAGACATATTAGTCATCTTGAGGGGCTGCCAACGATGGTAACAAAGAATTAATGCATCAGGTCAGGTAAGTTTCAACAATAATTTCGAAAATAATGATCCAGTTTCACTACTGATTTTATCGTCCTTAACCATACCATACTCATTCTTCCAGCTTTATAGCAACATTTTTCGACTTCCCGTGTGGTATGATGGCTTCCCATATACGAAAGTATGCTTTAAACATTGCAATGAAGTTCAGCTTTCTGCATATCAGAAACTATTTGGTGAGAAAACTTCTGTTTTTGTCAACTACCTAGAACACGAAAAGAATATGTTGTGGTATTGTCATGTTTAATTGGCACTGGCAACGCCACCGAGTCGACCACTTTGTCAGGACTGTTTTGACTCGTAGCTACTATACTTTATCTCTGTCAGATCCTAACAAATAATCAGTGTTTTTCAGTAGCCCAAGCATTACACATTTATTTTTGTTATTATAATTTACACAAAAACTATTCGCCACCGTAGAACAGAAATCGTCTGCCATCAAACACTTGAAGGTTGGAAATTTAAATCAAAGACATTCTTGTATTGTTTCGTGCTGTAATGTTTGTCGCACTTCATCACTGCCATAAAAAGCATTATGATTTTTTGTTTCACGGATAGTCCACAAAAAAAAAATAGAAAATGCTTACAGACTTACCCGGTGTTATTAATATCATTATTGTTAGTAGTAGTAGTAGCAGTAGTAGTGGTAGTAGTAGTAGCAGTATTATTATTATTCAGTGAAGACTAGCGGGCGGATGTATTTATTTGTGTGTGTACTAGAAATATTTCCATCGTCAATGTATGAATATTGAACTGCACCCTCCCCTTCTGTCTGTCTGTCTGTCTCTCCTCTCTCTCTCTCTCTCTCTCTCTCTCCTCTCTCTCTTCTCTCTCCTCTACTCAGTCCATCTCTACTCCACCAACTCGTTAGGAAGCAACAGACGAACGCATTCCCTCAGCAAATACCTTCCAAAGGCGATGCATTTGGGATTTATTTATAAAAGAAAGACAGCGATAATTGGACAGGAACATTATGGCTGGTCATCAAGAAAAAGCCATCAGCCAAAGCTTCCCGGAAAACGGAAAAAATAATTTAGTGTCTTCTGGCGAGAAAATCGAGGTCTGGGGAAACGCAGCTGGTTATCGATTTTTGGCTCAGAAAAAAAAACTTAGGTAAAATGTAATAAATTAATCAGGAATAAAAGTATATATATATGTGTATATATATATATATATATATATATATATATATATATATATATATATATATATATATATATATATATATATATAAAACAGAGAATGAAAAATCAGCATTCCAAAATTTCATCAAATGTAGGCCTATGCTTCTAATTATATAAATAATTCTTTTAATCAGGTAAATAGAAATGGCAAGAACACTCCGGCCTTTAAAGAGATTCCCCGGGAAATTCAGATTCTGCTCCCGCTAGGCTTAACCGTTACCGCCTTTGGTTGCACAAAGCAGTAACGGTTGAGCAACCAACATTAGCAATAAGCTGTTAGCATTCTCAAGACTGTCACTTGTGTTCTTCATATGATTCCTTTTTCTCGTTTCCTATTATTTTTTCTTCGTTTGAACTGCTTGAATATGTTACTTTTGTGTCTTAGTTGTCCTTGTTGTCTGGTCATTGGTAGATAGAGAAAGGAATAATTAGGATGTTAGTCAAGTCGTTCTGACGTAAGTCTTTGTTGAAATTTACTTTTATTGACCAACAAATCAACTACGGTTCTTTCACTGGGCCTACAAACGTCATGACTTGGACGCCAAAGATAATGCATGGGCGTACACTCATTATGTATGGGATATACGTGGGAATAAGACTGAGAGGCACCGAGGCGATTGTGAAAAGCAAAGTGGAGTATTTACACTATTTGTTATATATATATATATATATATATATATATATATATATATATATATATATATATATATATATATGTATGTATATATATGTGTGTGTTTATATATGTATGCACCTTTAGATGGGGTAGGCACCTACTATAATAGTATTTCACCAAGTATTTTGGAGTGACGTTGCTAGCTCCATGATGTTCTCACCCCGAGCTGCGACTACCAGGGGTATCAAAGGCAAACTCCCACTGCATTAGTTCCGAGTTCAATTCTCTCTCAGTTATTGTTGGGGAATGTGGTGGCTTGGGAGCTGATCATTATAATATGTGTTTTTGGTCTCTAGGATATTGTATGCAAGTAAAATGAACTATCCTTGCCTTTGCAGCTGATTACAAGGACATTGTACGCAAATACAATGATCTCTCCTTGCTTCTGTAGCTCATTAGCAACCTTTAAACCACTAGTTATTTAGCAGAGCTATGAAGACGATAATCAATACTAATTTATCATAAAAAAAATAAACCGAGCTCCGAAATTCTGCTCGTAAAATGGTTTGGAATCGAAAAAAAAATCCTTGATGAAGCTTCTTTCGCGCCTGCCACACGTTATAACCAAAAAGTGTGACCAAGAGAGAGCAGGCACATCATGAGATTGCACTCTACACGTCTTCCCTCTTCGTCCCATTTCCCGTAGTATAAAAGGCGACCTCGAAAAAAAAAAAAAAAATCTCACAGAGAAATTACAAGATCACCACCCACCCCCATTTTGCGAGCGGACTTTCGAAGCTGGATCCCCTGGCAACTTGTCAACTGGCCCCACTGACGAGCTCTTTCCACTTTACGTCGGTTTTCCAATAGATAAAGGAAACGGCTGTGTTAAGAGCCCATTAACTACCATTAGATTAATGCAATCAGTGTAATGGACCGTTGCTCATCCTTTCCCGACAAGAAAAGAGAAAAGAGACGGAGATAAAAGAAGGGAGGAAGAAAGAAAGAAAGAAAGAGGAAAACAGAATCATCAGCGCGGTTGCCTCAGTTCCTTAAGAGCTAGACCTAGCGACTGTTTAAATTATTGACGGCATGTCATTTGGATTCGTTTAACTCTCTGATTACTTCGGCTCTGAAATTCTGTTCCGTTATTCATCGCCTTTAAGTTTCTGATGGCATATTTTTCCCATTCTTTTTCTTGTGCTCGACTCAATTGATGAGCTTTCTAAAATTTTAAGTCGACTGTTCAATCCGGAAATGCAGATCGAGTTGTATCGTATCACTATATATATATATATATATATATATATATATATATATATATATATATATATATATATATATATATATATATATATATATATACAGTATATATATATACTGTATATCTGTATGTATGTATATTATATTATATATATATATATATATATATATATATATATATATATATATATATATATATATATATATGAGACAATGTCACATACAGTAGATAATTCACTGCTTAGGTCACAATCGGCGCAATGGTATCTCAAGGAAAGTGCCTGAAGTGTTCTTGCTCGCTCGAGAATCGAACCCGGGCCTCGTGCTGGCGAGTGTCCAAATCACTGTTTTGCTTCTTTCTGAAACCATTTTCGTGTAGAGAAGGAAATTTTTGTTCAAATGTGAAAATCCTCCCAAAAAAAGTAACGAGCAATGTCGGTGCAGAGCAACAAAAACTGAATGGTACTAACGGCGTGAACTCTCTCTCTCTTTTTCTCTTTCTCTCTAGGAAGGAATGAGCTATCCAGGGTAAAAACATAGAAATAGGCAAAAAAGAAAGAGAGGATGGCGTCTATATCTCTTGGTTTTTTCCATTTCTTTCTTTTATCCGGATTTTTTCTTGCGAAAAAGTCATTTCACGGCGGCACAAAATACCTGTGTTCCGGAATGTGTCGAAAAGTCAAATTGATTCGCGAGTTTCCGAGTTTTGAGACCAGCAATTTTCGGGCTTTTGAAATGCGGATGCTAGAATGCCATTAATTTGTTTATTGTCTCCCACGAGAGAGAGAGAGAGAGAGAGAGAGAGAGAGAGAGAGAGAGAGAGAGAGAGAGAAAATTCCCCAGGGATTCTTTTGTGTTTTCCATGAAAATTATTCCATGGAGAACGAGGGAGAGAGAGCAAGCGACTTTTTCCAGTTGATTAATTTATTCATTTTTTTTTTTACGCTGTATAACCAGTTATCTTTTTTTCGTAAGTGAAAACATCCATCATTCTATCTCCTCCCCAGCTCTCACGTGTGGGTTGGGCCTCCTTGTGACCCATTGCCCCTGGTACTACTGCAAATCAGTATATAAGTTCTGTTTCAAGTTAACCACATTTAATCTTTTTAACTTCAGACATTCCCTATATATAATGACCGTTCATTTTGAGCCTACGTCATTTCGTCTATCCAGTACCCTCTCTCTCTCTTTCTGTCCCCATTTTTTTGTCTCTTCGCTCCTTTTCCCCCCTTTAATTACCATTGTTTTTTTCCTTTCATCTTTTTCGATTTTCTGGCGTCCCCTTTCTTTTCCCCCTTTTTATGCCCTTTATTTTTGAAAGCGGCCTCTCTCTCTCTCTCTCCTATTCCCGCCCTTTCCTCTAATGTTCCTTAATCTTTTCAAGTCATCAAGAAGACGAAAGGAAGAAAAAACATTTCCCTGATTGCTTTAATCGAAGGGTGGTTAATAGGTTTTAGGGGCAGAGGTTTCCCCGATCTGTTGAAAAACTAATCTGGAGTTACGATTCGTCCTTAAACCTAGCACCCGTCAAATGGCCAAAAGGGAAAACTCGTAGTAGTCTCACACTTGAACTTTACTGGAGGATTACTTGAACTCTTCCTTTCACTAAGCCTTGATAAAAAAAAGCTGTTTGACTTAGCTATAATAATAATAATAATAATAATAATAATAATAATAATAATAATAATAATAATAACAACTCTGGTAAGTACTGGGATGGAGAGTCACCAAGAAATGCAAGGTGCTGTCTGTCGAGTAGTGTGTACGCCTAGCGACCTCATCTCAAAGTCACCTAAAGTCACCTGCTCCGAAATGGGGAGGCGTGTAAATATTGTAATAATCGTAATGATAACAGTGATAACTCAATAATAATAATAATAATAATAATAATAACGAAACTCCTCATGAAGCACCAACTTGGAAATTTACTCGATGCGAATTTTTTATCTTATTTTCTATTCAGATTTTCAAGCATCGTTGGGGATATCGGAGGCGGAAATATTGTGAAATATAGTAATTACACATTTATTGTACAGATGTATTTCCTTTAAATAGAAGTTCAAACAGTATGCGTATTAGATTTTTTCAAATCATAAATAATTATGGAATTCTCAAATGGCCGCTTCCCTCTTTGATGACGTTTGCGACCTTTTAACTCTCTTCGAACATCCTGCAACGTTGCTTTCGTGAATGGTATCAAACATGATTTAGAGTGCACATGCGCTGTAGTTACGAGTATGTTAATGCTTTAGGATTTCGACGGCGTAAGAGTAGGTCATTGCTTTCTCAAACCCCAAGATTCTCCTGGCTTCTGCTCCCGAGTTTAAATCACCTGATCCCTTATCTATACACAACCCACATGACCTATACACTAATCACAATATGACGTTACCCTTGGTTTGCTGGAACGCTGTGAACCGTGGAAATTTCCGAGGAAAACCAGAGAATACTCTTTAACTGGCTGTGCAATTTAGCTGGCGGTTGGATACTTCAAAAACTAGAATTTCGTTTATTTCTTTCATTTTTTTCATTATCAATGATATTTGTCATGTGCACTCTTTCTCTTGGAACAAGACGAAACTATTTTCTTTTTTCCCGACAGCGTCAAATACGAAGTATTCATCATATCTGAGAAATTAGGTTTAATCACTTTTAACCTTCTTATTCCACTTTCAGTCCTTACTTTTCTCACTAGCATCATCGAAAGTTAATAATTCTGTGTCATCTGATATAACGCGCAAGCATGGCTAGCTGAGCTGGCCGTAATAAAACGCACAAAAATACCTGTAAGTGGTAACTCCTAGGAAAGGCCAAACCGTCGTGACCAGGTGTTTAATAATTCAAATTGTCAACGGTCGTTCGGTGAGGAGTGTCTACTTGGCAGTGTTCTTGAGTTTTATTGACTGTCTTTCATTTGTCCGTGCAGTGAAACGTGTTTATTTTCGCCATAAATTGTTACTTGTTTACTGTGTTGTGATTCCCATGATGGATATTTTCCTTGTCCTGCGACGCAATGGATATTGAAGACCTTTCCGCTGATTAACTACGAAGAAGCCAACTTACTGTGACCATTGTAAGTAGTAAAACCTAATAAATCATGTACATATGTATATATATACACATATATGTGTGTATATATGTGTTAGCGACTTTCTCTATAAGTTTGGTTTTAGATGAATCCATAATTTAACGCTTATATATTTTGTTCAATCTGGAGCATTTTTCCAAAACACTTTAACCAACTACTTTTAGTAGAAACTGTTATTATTTTGTCTGGAGTTTCAGTTATAATTTGTTTTCCTTAATTTAGTTATACTTGTGCACGTTTCCATGAGAGCTGAAAAGCGTCATTTGACAGTGCAAGTTATTTGTTTATTTATTTATTTTTGTTGCTGATGGTGGGAGGCCGATGAGAACTTGGGTAGTTGTATTTGTTCAAACTGAATTTTTATCACAAATGAAGTTTTTCACAACCAGCATTGCGAGCTTTTGTTTTACCTCCTTTTATTTAGACCCAGTTTTAACGTTTTTTATCTTTTAATCTTTTGCTATTTTTCGAACACGTCTGACACATTTTATTTGAGTCTTATTTTTTATCTGGAAGTATCTTTTCCCTGACACATTTTAAGGGGGAGATATCTGATGCTGCATTCAGAGCTTTTCCGAAGCTGTGATCTGATTTTATCCCCTTTTCAGTCACTCACATTCTTTGTGAAGTTTCTTGTCAGTTTACCTGGGGAAGTCTCTCTCTCTCTCTCTCTCTCTCTCTCTCTCTCTCTCTCTCTCTCTCTACAAGTTTCTTTTCCCTTTTTCCTCTTTTAGACAGAAAACTTCCTGTATTCAAAAGTATTTGCTTTGTTTTGTCCTTCAGGAGAAGCATCTGTGTGTGAGCTTGCAATAAGTCGTTCAATTATTCGGTGGCATATTACGACTCAGTCCTTTAAGCTGGTTGAAACTTTAGAAATAACGGAACATTTTTACAGAAGCTTTTTTTTTTTTTTTGTATCAGGAATCTGTTTCCAATGCGGTTATTTTGAATGCCCCAGGCGGTGGTATATTCCCCAATAATGTCGATTGTTTTGGTGTTTTTTTTTTTTATCCTTTGTGTATCTGCATAGGTTTTGTAAATGTGTCATCTCTTGATTATTGGGGGATGATTAATCCAGTTATTTCGACACTGGGAATTTTTCGTTTTTTCTCGGAATAATTTGTTCAATATCGGTCATCCGCCAAATAATGTTGCTTTGTGGAACAATGGTACTCACGGCACTGGAAATTTTTTTTCATCTCGTTAAAGTTTACAGAATAACTTTTGTATCTGTCACGTTAAGTGAGAATATTTTCAGGATAAAACATATGAGAGGGATTTGGAAATGTTAGTGTATTCGGACAAGCTCATATATAAGACGCAGCCAAAGAAAATGTTTTGTTAGTTTTTAAACAAGCCGAGTTGGCAGTCAAGATAATTTAACAAACATTTCATTTTCTGGTACCACCTGCCATTGCTTCATGTGTAATGAACCTCAAGGTGAATGTTTTAGTTAATTTTGTTTGTAAAAGAATAAAGCCTTTCATCAGGTCCATGGATATGACCGAATAGCCATGATACTAAATCCGTTCAGTCTAACGATATTGTTATCATTATTATTATTGTTATTATATAAGGCTGCCTATATGTCCCCAGATTATCACATAAATATGAAATTACAAGCCACGCCTAAGTGATAGTGAAGTGACCTAGATAACTCACGTAGTAACTTGATGACAGCTAGAAAATATAAAGAGAAAATGGCAATACTATCTAGTTGAAACTTTACTAAAACAATGTTATTGATAATTAAGATAAGAACATTTTGCACGTTTCAGGCTTTTTCACTCGAGAAATTATATTCTCTCTCTCTCTCTTGGCAACGGATGGGTGAGCTGAGGAAGAAGGCCTTTCTCGATCTTTACCGGAATCTCTCTCTCTCTCTCTCCTTACAAACACATATACATATCTATTAAAATTTTCCCACATTTCCTCCACAGCCGTCCTCCACTCCGGGGAGAAATGGAATCTGGCTCTCAAGAAGCTCGTTTCCAGCATGTATACAACGTGTCCCTCCCGTGTAGTGCCGTGTGCGACAGACGATGATGCTTGGAAATGGCACCTGTGCCAATGCGTCGTGTCGTTGCTTTATGTGTTTCGCTGTGTTTAATCTCTCTTACGATGGGAATGGGGGGTGAGGGGTTTAGAGAGAGAAAGAGAGAGGGGGAGGAGCTATGTGCGTGTGTATGTGTGCGAGTGTATGTGTTGGGGGGGGGGGTTGTACTGGGTGGGAGGTTGGTGATGTAGAAGGATAACGCTTGGAAATTGCATCCCTCACTTACTCTCTTTTATCTTGGGGCTCATTGTGACCCATTACTTAGACAGCCACGGAGTGCTTCAAAGGACTAGTCCTATGTAAGCGCTCTCACCTTATATTATTATTATTATTATTAAGGTAGTTTAACCAGACCACTTCTCACCTTATAAACTTTGGGTCCCGTGTTCGATTCCTTAACCGGATGAGGAGGGACGACTGGGCGCGTTTCCTAAAATTCAGTAGGCCTATGCCTCCGTTGTCCTTAGTTGTGAAATATTCACATCGTAGTTAGTCGAATTTTGTGGGTTTCAGCAATGGAGATAGAGAGGGAGAAGAAGAAGAAACAGAAAACACTAAACGTGAGCGTATTTTGTTCCATCAAAATGTGTAATATCAAAATGATAGGGCCTAGACAAAGTAATCCTCAACCCCATAAGGTGAAACCATTCGTAATTTATTCATAGGTTCTCTCTCTCTCTCTCTCTCTCTCTCTCTCTCTCTCTCTCTCTCTCTCTCTCTCATCAACTTCTTAAGTCCTACAGCTAAGCACAAAGCCATATCCAGCACTACAACTTTGAAGAACCTGGGTCAAGATAATACAGCCATCACAGAGTATCTCTCTCTCTCTCCCCCCCCCCCTAACCCCCCTCTCTCTCTCTCTCGCTCCCCGCCCCCACCCTCTCTCTCTCTCTCCATGAAAGATCCCCCCAGCTGTGCAACTGTTAATGGGGTCATTCGTCTCGCTAGCCGCTTACCATTAATCGAGAAATCAAGATTCTCACTCCCTTAGCTGCCATTATTCGTCGAGTGACAAGGCTCGACTGAGTTCTGTTTAAGTTTTACGTTGGGTCGTGAATACGAGGCCTTTGAGCTGCTGTTGTGTTTCTCGCTACTTGTTTTAAGTTGAGGTTTTCCGTCTAATTGGCAACTTAACACGAGCGAATGGTGTAAACGCTTAAGCGAAGCGGAATTTGGTTTAAAATTGTTTCATGATATCTGCACGTGTGAAAATTTAAAGCTCTCTCTCTCTCTCTCTCTCTCTCTCTCTCTCTCTCTCTCTCGTGAGGCTTTAAGATGTGACTCAAGAAAGATGTGATAAGGCGGATCTGATTATCTTCTCTCATTTTAATTCCCTGCCTCTTCCCATACACGCCCAAACTTTGGAAATTCCCTCTTGCTTCCGTTTTCCCCGAGTCTTTAACCTGTACCGCCTGCTCTGCGGTTAAAGCCCCACTCTTCCCTTACCCTTCTTTTTCCATGTGGTCGGGCTGGATAAATGATATTAGATTGCCCGTCCCGCCGGCCTCTTCATTTAAAGAGTAATCACATCCTTCTTGGCTACTTCCCCTTCATCTCTCATTTATGCTGAGTCATTGTTAAGCTTAATTATCTTTCTTGATTTCAATGACCTCATTACTCTGAAGAGTATTGCATTCACTTTTTTTGGACAATGCATGCCACTGTAAGCCTTATGCAAATGCAATCTCTTGCATTCTTGGGTCAGGATATTGGAGTGAATGCATCTGGTTAGAATCGCTGGAGTTTGCTGTTTGTAATTAGCTGTCCATCTTATTAGGCGGCTCAGCATTTACCCTGATATTCAAGTGCGCTGCATCGCCATTTTGGTGTTGTGGTTCAATTGCATTTAATTTCCTTACAGAGAGCATTATTAACCCGTTTCCGAAAGCGGGCTTTGTTTTATGATTGGCAGGACTGAAGATTTTGGTTGAGTAAATCTTCGTCTCCTAAATATCGTTGGCAGGTGGTAGAATTCTTTCATTACTGAACTGCAAAAAAATAAATGAAATCCCAAAAGTATTCTTTAGGCTTTTGGATACTTTTTAACAAAGGGAGAAAAAGACAGGTACATGACTTTTCAATTACCAGTTTTATTTATTTTTTGCTTTTACTTTTTGCTTTATCTTTTCCTCGCCTAATATTTTTGAGTTTTGAACTGTTCAGCTTTGATCGTTCCCATTGTTTTTTTTTTCGTTAGCTTATAAAAAGACACTTTTACATGACTTGATGTTTTATTGACTTGAATATCACGCAAAAGCATTTATATACGATAGTCAGTGCGCTACCACAGGCAAACAGGGGTCATTGCTTCGCCTCAGTAACGAGTAGAAAGCACAAGATTGTCATCTTCATGAAATAAAAGAAACAGATTTGAGGGAAAGCAACAGAAGTTTTGTAAAAGACTGGCGATGTCAAGTTTCAATGACGCGTGTTATTTTCAACGAGCGCTGCTGTCTCCCCTACAAACCCCGCCCCACCCGGGGCGGACAAACAGATTTGCAGGAGGAGGGCGGGTTACCCCCTACCCTCCCGATTCCCTACCTCCCCCGCCCCAACCCTGGGTTGACAAACAGGTTTGCAGGAGGAGTGTGGATGCCTCCCCTACCTTCCCCGCCCCATCCGGGGTGGACAAACCGGTTTGCAGGGCGTGGGTGGCTGTGTCACGTCTCCTCTACTGTCACCCGGGGGAGGACAAACAAGATCTACTCGGATTTTATTAATATAGATAGACAGCTTACCCCTAGAGGATGTATTTAATTAGAACAGAGAGGAGAAAAAACAAATTAGATGATATATAACTTTCTAGTTTATTCCATTTGACTTTAAAAAAAAAAATAATCTTGAAAAATAGTCTGCAGGATTCCAAATTCTCTCTGTACTTCGTTAGGATTTAGGAATACTTATTTTCGGAAACACTGAAACCAGTGCTCGGAGAATGGCGCAGTACTTACTTGTACTTGGTTTGCTAGCGGGCCTCAATGTAACCCATTGCCTTTTGTACCAGAAAGCCAAAGTTTGTTCTTGTTTCTGGCTTGATTGGAATTGCAGAAGACATAAACGACAGTCATACGCACAAAGCCGACTGTTTTATAAGGACTTGGTCCGGCCTTAGTATATAAACTCTTGTGACAGTATAAAGTTAACTTTTATAAGGCGAGAAAATTTGTGCAAATACTACAGTTTGAGAGAAACTTAAACGTTAACCTTTAACTCTTTAACAATTAAAGGTTATATATATATACATATATGTATATATATTATATATATATATATATATATATATATATATATATATATATATATATGTGTGTGTGTGTGTATACTGTACAAATATATGTTCTTAGTGCACATATCTTACCCGCCCTGTCAGATAGCTATATATACGGACCGCGATCGTTTTAACAGCTGTTGGGTACGTATATGTATATATATATATATATATATATATATATATATATATATATATATATATATATATGATATATCCATTATCCCATATATTATATTCCGTATCCTTTCTTTCAGGTAAATTACGCTTCTCAACACTTTCCTCTGGAGAGGAAGTTTTGAGAATTTTAATTACCTCTCCGTACTTCTTCTCCCAAACTTTACTGAATAAAAAGGTCATTTTCACACTTAGCCTAAGCTTACTTTTCCTTTTGACGAGTCTTTCTTTTCCTCTAAGCCAAGTCGAAAACAGCACGTAATAGACCCCACAGACCTGTGTAATCTGCATATACATTTACTGCGTCGGCTAATTTTGCTGACCTAACATGGAAGACCTATAATTTTTTTTTTTTTTTTAGTTCGGAATAATAACATCATTACCAACTCCTCTGACCCAGCCTGGCAAACGGAGGAATCTCGTCAAAGCTCTATTGATCCATTCGGCCACATCACGAACCTCACGAAAACTCACGCTGAAACGTCCTCTCATTAGAAAAAAATAAAAAAAATAAAAGCAAAAAAAATCCCCGTAGCGGGTGTTGCCCCCAGTGCACCTCATGCGGTGCACTGTAGGCATTATTTAATGTTCTTTGCAGCGTCGCCTCCTCGGCCCTTAGCTGCAACCCCTTTCATTCCTTTTACTGTACCTCCTTTCATATTCTCTTTTTTCCATCTGACTTTCCACCCTCTCCTAACAGTTGATTCATAGTGCAACTGTTTTGAGGTTTTACTCCTTCAATCAGTTCATTTAAAAAGCAAAGATCATACAACCATGCATACGTCAAGCATTTACGACCATTCATACACTATGCATACATCAGGTATATACAACCATTCATACACCATGTATACGTTAATTGTACTTGTTTGTAGACTGCATGCCAAGTAATACGACCATGTATACACAAGTGTATACAATTATGCATACACCATGGTTACGAAAGTGTATATATATATATATATAATATATATATATATATATATATATATATATATATATATATATATATAACCATGTATACATGAAGTGTGTAGTAGCATGTCTATACAATGCATATCTGCAATGTACACAACCACACATTCACTGTCCATACATGAAGTGTATACACTTTTTCATACTTCCACACAATGCATACCCGCAAAGTATACAACCATACACTACCGTACATGCGTGAAATATACACATGCATACGTCCACACAGTGGGATTGTCTCTTGTTTGCCAATTTTTCAGAAGCTGTATTTTAACAGAAATTTTTCACATTCACAATTGATCCCTGATCCCTCTTTCTAGCCGAGATCGACCAGATTTGCTTAACAGCAGAAGCACCAATATGCAGTAAATGTTTAGCCTCTCTGTCGAACCTCTCAGTCCCAGAGGTCCTTTATTCCTCACACCGCTGGAACAGAACGGTCTCCTGAGGGTGGCGTGCAATGGGAACTGCAAAAGTTCGAGTGAAGATGCAGTGAATTGCTGTCCTAAGACAATTCTCCTTGTATTTTAATAATTCGTTGACATTTTAATCTGTGTATTAATCTGTTAATTTATTTTTTCTTTTGTAATAACTGATCTCGTTCTGTGTTTCCCGTTACCTGCTGTTACTTCTTTCTAATGAACTTATTCTGTGGAAGCTTGGACTTCAAGTGAGTGGCCCCCTTTGGTGGTCTTGGTCCACATGAATGGGGTTCATCTTCTGAATAATAATAATAATAATAATAATGCAAAGAGATTCACAATTGTGATTGTATTGTTGCATACATTGCAGGCATTATTATTATTATTATTATTATTATTACGATTATTATTATTATTATTATTATTATGTTATTTGTTATAATAAAAATCCACAATTATATAGTAAAAATATATTACTGTGTAAAATAAACAAAGACTTTCGAACACATGAACGGTGTTCCTCATCAGTTTAACGTTTAGTTTATTTTACATAGTAATATATTTACTACATAATTGCGGATTTTTATTACACAATAATAATAATAATAATAATGCCTGCAATATATGCAACCATACAATCACAGTGCATACATGAAGTGTATAACACTCATGCATACGTCAAAATAGACACGCGCCAAACTGAACCTCCCGATTAAACATAACAATATCACTCCAATATCACTCCGGCTGTGCTGTTTCCCAATTGAAGCGAAACAGTGATGGACTGCACTGGCCCCCGTCAAGATAATAGAAACCTATTACGACGAATTCGCCATAATATGGCCCGAATTAACGTTATCAATTTGTTATGATATTGATCGCAGTAGCGTTGATATCCCGCCGGAGTAATCACGGGGCGTAATGAATTTCATAAAACCGAATTATCAGTGATTACATTGAAAATGGCGGTTCCTCCTTGTTTTATTATTACTGCTGCGCAACAGCGTGCAATTTCGCCGGGCTGGAGAGCAGTCATGGTGTTATTAATGTTCATCATTTTCGTTGTGCTTTAGTGTGGATGGTTTACGCAATGCGTGTGTGATGGAGGGGATTCTTTCACTGTCTGAAACTCAATTGTATGTCGCTTGTATTTTTGCGTAGATAAGCATGACTTTTCCCCACCCCCTTCCATGACTTTCTCCACTCCCTTCCATGACTTTTCCCCACCCCCTTCCATGACTCTCCACTCCCTTCCATGACTTTCTCCACTCCCTTCCATGACTCTCCACCCCCTTCCATGACTTTTTCCCACCCCCTTCCATGACTCTCCACTCCCTTCCATGACTTTCTCCACTCCCTTCCATGACTTTTCCCCACCCCTTCCATGACTCTCCACTCCCTTCCATGACTTTCTCCATTCCCTTCCATCCCTTCCATGACTTTCTCCACTTCTTTTCCATGACTTTCTCCACTTCTTTCCATGACTTTCTCCACCCCCTTTCCATGTCCTTTCCCACTTTCCCTTACCTTTTCACAGTCATTTCCCCAACGGCCTCTGTGGTCACAGTGCCGCTTTCCAGGAAAGAAGTTAAATTGGATTTGCAATGGAAGGGAAAAAGAGAGGAGGCGTAAATTTCCTTTCCTCGCCGGAAACCGGTGTGTTTCATTTACCCGCCTCGGAGGAAGGGCCAGTCTTCCCCCTCCCTCCCTCCCTCCCTCCCTCCTCTTGTCCTCTGTCGGGAAACCTTTGAGGAGTAACTCTCGGGGAGAGCTGGAGACCCACAGACGTCCTGTGAAGGAAGTTTGTCGTCCGGAGGAGTGAAGGTTCTTTTCTCTTTTTTTTTCAGTTCATTTAGTTATTTAGCTCCTCTCTCTCTCTCTCTCTCTCTCTCTCTCTCGTTACGGGAAATGTATCGTTTATTGTTGTTGAATTATGAATATTTTATTCACATTCTCTCTCTCTCTCTCTCTCTCTCTCTCTCTCTCTCTCTCTCTCTCTCCCGGAGTTCCTCATTGGATAGGTGGGTACCGTTCTCAGCTAGCTCTCTGCTGGCCCGCGTTCGATTCTCGTACCGGCCAATGAAGAATTAGAGGAATTTATTTCTGGTGATAGAAATTCATTTCTCGTTGTAATGTGGTTCGGATTCCACAATAAGCTGTAGGTCCCGTTGCTAGGTAACCAGTTGGTTCTTAGCTACATAAAATAAATCTAATCCTTCGGGCTAGCCCTAGGAGAGCTGTTAATCAGCTCAGTGGTCTGGTTAAACTAAGGTATACTTAATTTAATTTTTCTCTCTCTCGGAATCGCATCTTTTATGGTTCTGGAAAAACTGATGGCTTTTTTGTTCAGATATTCTCTCTCTCTCTCTCTCTCTCTCTCTCTCTCTCTCTCTCTCTCTGGAACACGTCTCGAATCGTTCATACAGTTGAAAAATATTTTCTTTGCTCCTTTGATCAAATACATCAGGAAAAGTCGTATTTATTTACTGTAAAGATTAGCTGACGTTATACAATATGTACGTATCTTTTATGAAACAGTTTCAGGGTCGTGACGTTTGTTTACTCTTTTTTTTTGAGATTTGTGAGCCTGACAGAATTATTTTTAAATCCTGATGCTTGTTCAGTATTACGCCAACATGCAGTATATCATGAATATATATTTTTTATAATGTAGATATCTTATATTTCATTATAAGCAACGGTGTGAATTCATTTTATGTGTAATATATATATATATATATATATATATATATATATATATATGTATATGTATATGTATGTGTACATGTATATATATATTTATATGTGTAATATTTATATATGTGTATATATAGATATATTTGATGTATATATATGTGCATACACACACACACATATATATACAGTATATATGTATATATATATATATATATATATATATATATATATATATATATATATATATATATATATATATATATATATATATATATATATATATATATATATATATATATATAATACATATATATGCATATAGATTTGAGTGTGTAAACTTGTCATGTCATATGAGTTAATGCACAAAGATTGTCATCAAAGTTAGCTAATAAAATATCAATCTCTCTCTCTCTCTCTCTCTCTCTCTCTCTCTCTCTCTCTCTCTCTCTCTCTCTCTCTTCCCTGTTTGCCGCCTCATTCAGCCCGAAAAACCTGCCTTGTTTGCTCACTTATTTTAATAATTTGCAATGCAAGAAGCTCGAGAATTATGTTGAAAATAATTTTTTTTTTTTTCCAGATTTTGAGGGTCCATCCATGACATCCTGCCGCATCTTAAGGTAATGTAATAAGCTGGTGATGTCATCTCCAATATAATTATGTCTTTTAACAAATTTCCTGTTTTGTTTATAGAAAATGAGACAGTTGCTTCGTCCTTTCAGAGTGTTTATAATTATTTTTTTTTTGTATTTCATTCGTTTTTATCGTAGTTTTTTAATTTTTTTTTTCTCATTGTTTATTTTTGTTTTTGTTTTGTTGTTATTCTCTTCACATTGTTTTATATTTTCTTCACATATAGACGATTTAGTCTGTGCAAGCTTGCTTTGTCATAAGAATAATGATAATGATAATAATAGTAATAAGAATATTATTATTATTATTATTATTATTATTATTATTATTATTATTATTATTATTATCGTTCGTATGTCAAAAATTCACTTTAATTTTTATTCGCTAACTTTAGATCACGAGCGTTGGTTGTTTCACGAAAGTTTGTAGTAATTTACGTATCTCTCTCTCTCTCTCTCTCTCTCTCTCTCTCTCTCTCTCTCTCTCTCCCTCTCTCTTTCTAACCCCCGTAACAACCCAACCCTACAAATAAGTCCTTCCCACACCTTACCACTTTCTACCACTCTTTGGGAGTCTTCCCAAAACAATAAAGTGTCGCCTTCCACTCTTCAGTATGAGTTCCCTCGTCTGGCAATAAATACCGCCATATCTCCAGTGGGTGGAACTTTCTCTCTCTTTTTCCCTCTTCTTTGGACTTCCTGGATTCCCGTCGCTTCTCTCGAATTCCAATCACTTTTCCATTGTTTGGACGAAGGTCGTGGGTTGCGCGGGGGGGTGGAGGGTGGGCGGGGGGATTTCGACTCTAATTTTTTGTTGTTGTCATTTGAAAGATCTTATCCCCATTTTTCTACTCCCCTGCCGTTTTTAGGTCAGACAAACTTCTCTTTTTTGGAGAGAGAGAGAGAGAATACGGATACAACTGAAATAGTGTTTATGTATAAGAATGCATTACAGGTTATTTATGAAACTGTCGAAGTGCTTATGCATAAAACCGAAATACAGGTTATGTATAAAACTGAATTACAGGTTAAGCTTACTATAGTGAACTGGGATAGACATCAAAGAGTTAAAAATTCATAAAAAATAAGAAAAAATAACAAAAATAAACAGAGAAATGGACATGAACTAAATCTTTTTGGATAAAAAAAAACTTGAAAATACGGACTGAGAGCACAAAAGTTTTTATACGATGTTATAAAATTCTTTCCAAAGAACAGTGTTTTTTCCAATGACAGTTTTTTCAATAAGTTTTTATGAAAGGTAATGAGTTTTTAATGCACTTTTTGCTAATGGCAGTTTTCTCAGTTAGTTTTTTCCAATGACACTTTTTTCCCAGTGGCAGTTTTTTTCAATGACAGAAGTCGTGGGAAAGCAGTCTCGAGGGAGAAACACTTTAAAAGCTAATGGCATCGTCTTGGTCAAAAACAAAGAAGGCTTTGAAAATCCGGAGGAAATAGGAGCGAAGGAGGGAGGGAGGGAGACAGAGTTGGGTAAAGCGTCCTTAAGCTTTCTTTTTTACTCGCTTTTTTTTTTCTTTTTTTTTTAGGTCAGAATGTTATTTCTGTTTGTGGAAGGCTTTCCTAAAGAACAACACAATCTTTGCGGATATTTTTGCCTTCCGACATTAGCTAACATTTTCACCTAAATGGCCACGAATATGTATTTAACAAATTCATTTTTTATTGAAAATAAATAAACCCTATCTTCGCCCATGGATGTGTTATTTGGGTTATAAGTTGGCAATCATTGTTTTCGCTTCCCCCCCAAGTAATTCTAAATAGCTACGGAGATCTTTGGATGAATATTTGTAACACATACATTTAATTGTTAAAAATCGTATCTTCGCGCATAGATTTGTTATTGGGGCTATAAGTTGGCAAGTATATATGGCGGTTTTGTGAATATCCACTTAATCATCTCAAAGTAGAAAAAATGTTTAGAGGGATTAGGCTCATGTATCGAGGATAAAGTGTTTCAAGGAATTTAGGCAAGATAAAAAAAAACATTATTGAGGATATCCCCTGTAAAGTTGCCACATTATACAAGAAAAGGGAAAATATAAAACTTTCAATTTCCGGAGCAACATTTGTAAATGTTGATTTGAGATTTTTTTCGAATAAAGAAGAGACGAGTAACTGAAAAAAGAATATATTAAATATAATTTAGATTTTAGAAGTCATTATGAGTGCTTACAATATTGATTTTTTCATCAAATTTTTAGTACAAAATTAGTTGATGAAAATTGTTCAAAAATATTTATCAGTAATCAAGGAGCAAGTTACAAAGGTTTGAAAAATTAGTCTTAAGAAGTATGATTTGTTTCCAAGAGAGGTGAAGGAAGTGAAGAGCAGAAAAAGAGAGAGAAATTAACGAAAATAAAGGAAAACTGGAAATCCTCGTAAAAAAGCAGAATTAGTAGATAGTGGGTATCTAGTAACTATACAATGAATCTAGAGAATATATATGTCTACTATATACTCTCTAGATTCATCGTATAGTTACTAGATACCCACTATCTACTAATTCTGCTTTTTTACGAGGATTTCCAGTTTTCCTTTATTTTTGTTAATTTCTCTCTTTTTCTCCTCTCTACTTCCTTCACTTCTCTTGGAAGCAAATCATACTTCTTAAGATTAACTTTTCAAAACCTTATAACTTGCTCCTTCATTACTGATAAATATCTCTGAGCAATTTTCATCAACTGGTTTTTGTACTAAAAATGCTGATGGAGAAAATCAACATTGTAGGCACTTTCATAATGACTCGCTATGAATCTAAATTATATTTAATATATTCTTTTTTTTCGGATTGCTTCGTCTCTCTTTAACATTCGGAAAAAAACCTCAAATCTACATTTACAAATGTTGGAATAATCTAGATACTAGATCTAGATATCCGACCTTGGCCCTTATGAAAAAAAACTCTTGTACAAGAGAATCTTCATAAGAAGGCACTGCATACTAGAAGAAGCTAAGCTTCTTCCCTCTGCACAGTCGGTCCCCTAGACTATTCCGCCAGAATTACTAGATGGGGGGATCTAGCAGTCCTGTTGGAATAATCTAGATACTAGATCTAGATATCCGACCTTGGCCCTTATGAAATAACTCTTGTACAAGAGAATCTTCATAAGAAGGCACTGCATACTAGAAGAAGCTGAACTTCTTCCCTCTGCACAGTTGCATTCTTCCCTCTGCACAGTCCTGGTCTAGATACTAGACTAGATATCCACCAGAATTAACTAGATGGGGGATCTAGCAATCCTGTTGGTCAATAATCCACCAGAGCTAGATGGGGGATCTAGATCTCCTGTTGGAGATATCCGACCTTGGCCCTTATGAAAAAACTCTTGTACAAGAGAATCTTCATAAGAAGGCACTGCATACCAGAAGAAGCTGAACTTTTCCCTCTGCACAGTCGGTCACTAGACCATTCCACCAGAGCTACTAGATGGGGGGATCTAGCAGTCCTGTTGGAATAATCTAGATACTAGATCTAGATATCCGACCTTGGCCCTTATGAAAAAAACTCTTGTACAAGAGAATCTTCATAAGAAGGTTCTGCATACTAGAAGAAACTGAACTTCTTCCTCTGCACAGTCGAGAATCTTCATAACATTTCCAGACTATTCCACCAGAACTACTAGATGGGGGATCTAGATATCAGTCCTGTTGGAATAATCTAGATACTCCTGTTGGGAGATACTAGATATCCGACCTTGGCCCTTATGAAAAAACTCTTGTACAAGAGAATCTTCATAAGAAGGTCTGCATACCAGAAGAAACTGGGTTTCTTCCCTCTGCACAGTCGGTCACCTAGACCATTCCACCAGAACTACTAGATGGGGGGATCTAGCAGTCCTGTTGGAATAATCTAGATACTAGATCTAGATATCCGACCTTGGCCCTTATGAAAAAACTCTTGTACAAGAGAATCTTCATAAGAAGGCACTGCATACTAGAAGAAGCTGAACTTCTTCCCTCTGCACAGTCGGTCACCTAGACCATTCCACCAGAGCTACTAGATGGGGGGATCTAGCAGTCCTGTTGGAATAATCTAGATACTAGATCTAGATATCCGACCTTGGCCCTTATGAAGAAAAATCTTGCACAAGAGAATCTTCATAAGAAGGCACTGCATACTAGAAGAAGCTGAACTTCTTCCCTCTGCACAGTCGGTCACCTAGACTATTCCGCCAGAATTACTAGATGGGGGGATCTAGCAGTCCTGTTGGAATAATCTAGGTACTAGATCTAGATATCCGACTGTGTGAGCAGCTAAGGAGGAACTTGTGAAAGAGGAATCCTGCAGAAATATTAGGCCACTTACTGCAGGCGATTGCATGCCTTTTCTTCTTGGTCCTCTTTTCCTTCCTCTTAGTTAACTTGGCCTATACTGAGAGTCATAAAGCCATTTTTCGCCAAATGACTGTTTTCCTCAGTATTCTCCGAATGTAAACGTCATTTTTCTCCAGAATTCTTCTTTCTCCGAAGCAATTCGTTTTAACCTTTGATCTATCAAGTCATTTGCCTTTACGAGTTGGTGTTTGTCTTCGGCAATTTGTCTTATTCTCTTCTTTAAGTCGTCGTTTTCCTCCTCAGGTCTGATTTCTTCTCCCGAGGCAGAATTTTGTTCCTCGTCCGAAAGTTTAGCCAAAGGACACTTTTCTGTTTGACCATCATCTTCCGAGTGAATAACGGATGCTTCCATCTTCTTTTTTATGCTGTTACTCTCCTCGGAAGTTGGTGGAACGATCAGATCTGCGGCATTTGTGTGAAAGGGCTCCTCACGAGTATCTGGGCTTGTAAATTCACTATCTCCGCTCTCCTCCGATGGCGTGCTTTGCTCCAGATGCATTTCCTTCTCAGCCTCTCGATGGTCATCGGAATCATGCATTATGTGCACTGTCGTCCCATCAAATCCAACATGGCCATGTGTGTCAGCGCTTGCGTCTTGTTCGTCTTCAGTGTCTTGCACACCATGGGCGTTGCAATCATCACTGGTGTTTACATTTTCAATCACAATTCTGGCATCCATGGTCCTCTTCTTTCTGGGGGCAACTTTGAAGTCTCTTCCATAACCAACAAATTCACTTTCCTCTGAGTTATCCAAGTCCATTTCATCTTCGTTTCCGGTATTGTGACTCTCCTTGAAGTTGTCGGAAACTGACTTTTCCTCGCCGGAATTTTTCAAGTCCTCGGATGAGTTTTCATTTGCGTCATCAAAGCGCAGTGGCCTATATTTAACGCGTCGACGTTTTCCTGCTTTTGTCCCTTTTTTTAGTGCAGTTTCCGATTGCTTGTTGATTTCCTTCGAGTCGCGACAGCTGGATTCAACAGGCTTCTCATCCGGCTGGTCTATTTCAGCTGCTGGTCCAAACGTAAGGTTCCCACCTGATCTTCTTTTTACATCTGTTCCGACAGCTTGTGCCCGTTGCTTATTTATTTCATCCAGGCCACGACGCCTCGGTTCAACAGGCTTGCCATCCAACTGGTGTTTGTCGTCATTCTTGACGCCGGTGTTAATCGAATTTCCTGGGACAAATTCTAAGCCGCCATCAGAATCTGCATTGTCCAAGTTGTCCAAGCCTTGTTCATCTGGAACCTCACTACTGTCACTGTGGTCGAAAGTAGGTGGAGCTGCCTGATTTACAAAATTGGTTTCCTCTTGAAGTTGTGATTCTGTCGGGCTCACGAATGCAACGTCCTTACTCTCATTCGTTGGATGTACAGAATTACTGTCGCAGATATTTTTGAGGACTGTATCCCTATGGCCTGCATCCAGTACGCGCGATAGAATTGGTTCCAGTTTTGATATTTTTTGTTCAAATTCTATTCTTTTCAGAGCAAATTTCACCCATGGTCCATTACGGGCTTGTTTGTGCGCGGCTGTATCATGCAATGTGTGCACTGTTGTCTTACCAAATGCAACACGGCGACGGCCGCATGAGCGAGGTTTTATGTCGTTTTGCACTTCACTTTCCCATCGCTCGTTGATGTCATCAAGGCCTTCGGAGCTGTCGCAGTCATCCATCGATTCAACCAGCCTATAAATGATATCTTTTAAACCACTTGGGATTACGTTCTCTGGTCTCAGGGGTTCAGAGTCCTCTGCGCAGTGTATATTTTCGCTCTCTAACACGGCCTCTGAATCTGTAGTGCATGCAGTATCTGGGATTTCATTCTGGTCGAAACTGTCCAGCCCTGAAACTTCTAAAATAATATCCTTTTCGCTGCACTCATCGGACCGTTCTTTACTCTGGCTGCTGTTATTGTCCATATCTTCAGAGCCTGATGTTCTCCCAGGTTCGGCGAAGTCCTCAAAAACGATGTTTTCTTCTTTGTTCAATGCTCCTGAATCTAGCGGAAGAACAGTGTCTCTTCTGCAGTCATTGAACTCTTCTTTAGGTTCATTCACTGTTTTTTCTTCTTTTCTTTCAGGTTCAGTGAAATCACTTTCTTGAAAGTCTGTCACCAGGAACTCTTCGAAAAGAATGCTGGCGTTCTTTTGTAAAACCACTAACTCCTCAAAAAAACTGCTGGTGTTCTTTTGTAAATCCACTAAACCTGCTGCAGTAACACTTTCCTCGATGGTATGGTTTAACTGCTCGTTTGGCAAAGTTATGTTTTCGTTGATATCTGGCGAAGTAACACTTTCCTCGCTGCAACGGTTTAAGTCCTCGGTAGGTGTAGTTGCGGTTTCGTCGATATCTTGGGGGGAGTCCATTACAATTTCAGGTTCGGGAATTAAGTGATTTTCATGAACTTTGGCTGCGTCTTCCTTCTCATTTTCTGAGCTGCTCGAGTCCACAGATGTACTTTGGCCTTCATCTAAAATCCTCGTATCCGGGAAATCATCTGGATAGCCATCGCTTTCGTGTGAGATTTCTTTCGTTCTTGATTTAATCAACAATTTCGTCCCAAGGGCAAGACCTGTTGCTGCTAAAATAGTCGCTGTCATGAGACCTGCATTCCTTTCCCAGGACCGAATATCGTTCAGTAAATCTAGATCTTCAGCTTTCTCAGGAACGGGAGCAATAAAATGCCAAATAATTGGAATTCTTCTAAAGAAATTTCTTATCCGGTGATCCTGAAGGTGTTTGTTGAGTAGAATACCATGGAGGTACTCATTACACCTCGACAATAGGTTATTATGAAGTATAAAAACCCTGCAAAAGAACAGGGGCACAAAAACAATGTTGAACAATAAATCCAAAATGCTAGTCATTTTTGAGTTTACCTTTTCTTAGCAGGAAGATATGGTCATGTTTTCAAAACAGACGGTAGCTTTTTTCATGACTTCAGGATTCCGTGGAGTCGAGGCCTTGAGGACGTGTGTGCTTGAAGTACATTGAACTTGAAGATTCTGTGGAATCGACGGCCCAGGATAACATGGTGTGGTTGAAGACACTGAAGATTCATTGGAGCCATTTTGTGGCAAGGTGTGGCTGAAGACATTGAAGGTTCTGTGAATCCCTAGATGACATGGTGTGTTTGAAGGCACTGAAGATTCCGTGAAGAAGAGGTGTTGAGAAGAGTAGTAGTCTTCGGAAAACTGAATCATACTACATTAGAATATGCAATGATTTGGAGAACAGTCCCGAAGAGGTTGTGTTCTGCATTCAGAGAGCCCTGACTTCGATTCCATTGGCACATCAGACCAATCGCGTAAGCTGCTATCCATCGAGCTTCATTTACAAGGTCTCGCTTCACCTGATCTGGGGAAAATTTGAGAAAAATACATTGCCATTTTACTGAAGAAATATTCTTAATTCATTAATAAGAAATTGTGGCCTATTTATTTCGAGTTCTTTTATGCCTTTAGTGAATGTTTGGTGTGCAAGTGTTTAGTGAGTGTTTAGGGTTTAGTGAATGTTAGCATTCAGTGAATGTTTAGTGTGTAAGTATTCAGCGAATGTTTAGTGTGTAAATATTGAGTGAATGTTTAATGAGTGTTTAGGGTTTAGTGAATGTTTAGTGTGTAAGTGTTTAGTGAATGTTTAGGATTTAGTGAATGTTAGTGTTTAGTGAATGTTTAATGCCTAAAAAGTAAGTAAGTATACCTTAGTTTTACCAGACCACTGAGCTGATTAACAGCTCTCCTAGGGCTGGCCCGAAGGATTAGACTTATTTTACGTGGCTAAGAACCAATTGGTTACTTAGCAACGGGACCTACAGCTTATTGTGGAATCCGAACTACATTATAGCGAGAAATGAATTTCTATCACCAGAAATACATTCCTCTAACTCTTCATCAGCCGGCCGCGGGAATTGAACTCCGGTCCATCGAGCGACAGTCTGAAGCTCAACCGGTTCGGCTAACAAAGGGCTAAGTATTCAGTGAATGTTTAGTGAGTGTTTAGGGTTTCGTGAATGTTTAGTGAGTGTTTAGGGTTTCGTGAATGTTTTGTGAATGTTAGCATTTAGTGAATGTTTAGTGTGTAAGTGTTTAGTGAGCGACTGGTGAATGTTCAGTGACTAGTGTTTAATGAGTGTTTAGGGGTTTAATGAGCATTTAGGGTTTAGTGAGTATTTAAGTTTAATGAGCGTTTAGGGTTTATTGAGTGTTTAGTGTATAGTGAATGCTTCGTGAATGTCTAGCGAGTATTTAGTGTATAGTGAGTACTTAGCGAATGTTTAGTGTATAGTGAGTGCTTAGGGAATGTTTAGTGAGTGTTCAGTATTTAGTGTATAATGAGTGCTTAGTGAATGTTTAGTGTATAGTGAGTGCTTAGTGTTTAATGAATGTTTAGGATTAAGTGAGTCTAGCGAATGTTTACTGAGTGTTTAGGGTACAGTGAGTATTTAGTGAGTGGTTTGTGTTTGATGAGTGTTTAGTTAGCGTTTAGTTTATAATAAGTGCCTAGTGAGTGTTGAGTATTCAGTGAGTGTTTAGTGTTTAATGAGCGTGTGTATAGTAGGTGTGTGTGTTTATTAAATGTGTGTTTAATGAGTGTAACTATATAGCAAGTGTAAGTGTTTAGTGATTATACATTACTGTTTAGTGAGTGTTTAGTGACTATGCAAAGAAAGTTGTGTAATGTACAGGAACCATTTATGCTAGACACTGCTGAGATCCAAGAGCAGATGTTTAGGCCGTGACCAAAATGGTTGGAGTGCTTAGGCCAACCTGTTTTTGCAAGGTAGTTTTTCTCTCTGAAATTGGGTCAAATAATAATAATAATAATAATAGGAAGGAAGGAGACCTTCTTTGAGGCAAGTTTTGTTGAATAAAATGGCTGCATTTTGTGAATTGACTTTATTCTGAGTTTTCTCAGTTCTTCTAATAATTCGCTTTTCCTGCACGTCAGTATTATTGGTTAATAACTGGCCAATGTTCATGGATAAAGCAGATGTCTTATCCATCGAAGTATGAACATTGGCCAATTATTGACTAATATTGATGTGCAGGAAAAGCGAATTATTAGAAGAATTGAGAAAACTCAGTATAAATCCAATTCGCAAAATGCATCCATTTTATCCAACAACAACAAACAACAACAACAATAATAATAATAATAATAATAATAAATAAAAATAATGATAGTAAAAATAATCATAGTAATAAAGTATAGCACTATGAGCTGACTGAGACCTTTCAATATGGCCGCCTGAGGTCGCACTCTCGGCTGGGGGATCGCCACCCCATGTCATTGACGCTCTGTGCTCAATACCTCTCATTCTACCCTCACTTAGTTCTGTTATTTCATCTTTATGATCAAATACCAAATACAACTCTGGAATCGAACATAGAATGCACAAACGCAAGTGTCATAATGGCAGCTCATCAGAGTAAGCTACCGTATGCAGTTTTCATTCCCTGGACGAGTTTAAGTTCAATAATAAAGAGGGATTCCCGGAACGTTGGTTTAAATAAAAAGAAGACATGATTTGTGGTCTCCTTGCTGTCCTCTTTATTATTAAACTTAAACTTGTCCAGGGAATGAAAACTGAGTAGCTTACTCTGTGATCGTTTTATTTTTTTTATTCATTTTCCCTTCGTAACGAGTTAAATCAATTTTATCCTTCAGATTCACCTATGATTTAGCAACGCCCAACATTCAAGAAACCCCAAAATGAAAATCTTTTCCTAAGACTGAAGTTGATTTTATAGTGCTAAAAGCAATATAAACCAGCAACATATAGGAAGGGTCATTTTCCATTATCCCTTTTGTCATGTTGATAGAAATGTATCCATCGTTGTAAATTATAGTTAAGGCTCCGTGTATTGAGTTAACAAGCGGAAAACGATCATTTAATATTTATGATATATTTAATTTCATAGCACAATAGCCGCTAAGGTACAGTTTTGATTTACTTTTAGCTGAAAATTGCTTTGAAGTCTTTATTTAACTTTCGTTGTAACGACTGTTGTACACGTAACTGGATATCTTATAAATATTAGCTCCCTTAGCACTTTTTAAATTTGTAAAAATCACTTTTATTGTAGCCCTGATCATGGGAAGGGACTCCCGAAACGTTGGTTTAAATGAAAAGATATGATTTCCGGTCTTCTTGCTGCCCTTTCTATTATTAAGTGAAAATATTTAAAGCCATGGGTCACGTTGACTTGAAGCCAGAACACAATCTATCAATCAAGGGAGACTTTTGTGAAACTGTCGTCGTTAGGGTACCGTCAAGACACCCCTACCCTACCCCCAACAACAGGTATCCCTTACCCCTCCTCCGAAATCTGTCACCCCCACGTCTTGCAAACATTTAGGTAACGAACGCTTAAGGTTTTCCTGTGATATGTTGTTCCGGAGGTTTTCGCTCGCAACTCAGAACAGAAATTCCCTCTCGTTCATTTCTTTTGTTTCCAGGGGATCACTTTCATTGCATTTTGCTGTGTCTGTCCTCTCCGAGCTCTCTGTCCATTTTTTGTTTCGCTTTTTGTAGCCACTAAATTAGTAAATGCATACATTTTTAAGTGTTTTTTCTTTTCTTCAGTAGGATGTTAAAGAAATGTTAAACAAGACATGATCTGTTAGCCAATGTTTTACACACGATCAAAAAAATTTATAGCATATATATTCTTTAAATAAAATTTATTGGTTACAAATGTGCATCCAAAGATATACTTAGCTATTTTGGGGTAATTGGGGCCGGGGGGAGAGTTGGAAATGTTTGCGAACGTATAACCCCCATAACAAATCTATGCGCGACGATACGATTTCTTCAAAATAAAATGTATTTGTTACAAATATTCATTCGAAGATGTCCGTAGCTATTTAGGAGAAATTATTGGGGAGGGGAGCGAAAAAAATGTTTGCCATCTTATAACCCCAATAACAAATCCGTGCGCGAAGATAGGATTTATTTTTTTAAATAAAAAATGTATTAAATAAATATTCGTGGCCATTTAGGTGGAAATGTTAGCTAATGTCGGACGGCAAAAATATCCGCAAAGATTGTTTTGTTTTTTAGGAAAGCCTTTCCACAAATAGAAATAACAATTTTGACCTAAAAAAAAAAAAAAAAAGCTTAAGGACGCTTTTCCCAACTCTGTCCCCCTCCCTCCCTCCTCCCCTCCTATTTCCCTCTGGATTTTCAAAGCCTTCTTTGTTTTTGTCCAAGACGATGCCATTAGCTTTTAAAGTGTTCCCTTCTCCCCTCGAGACTGCTTTCCCACGACTTCTGTCATTGAAAAAACTGCCATTGGGAAAAAAGTGTCATTGGAAAAAACTGTAACTGAAAAAACTGCCATTAGAAAAAAAGCATTAAAACTCATTAAAACTGTCATAAAAACTGTCATTGGAAAAACAAATATTGTTCTTGCTTCTTTGGAAAGAAGTTTAGAACATCATAAAAAACTTTTGTGCTCCCGTCAACATTTTCAAGTTTTTTTATCCACAAAGATTTAGTTCATGTTCACTTCTCTGTTTATTTTTGCTGTTTTTTCTTATTTCTCATGAATTTTTAACTCTATTTGATGTCTATCGCAGTTCACTATAGTAAAGTATGCATAATCTGTAATTCAGTTTTATACATGAGCTGTATTGCATAAGCTCTTTGTCAGTTTCATAAATAACCTGTAATGCATTCTTATACATAAACACTATTTCAGTTGTATTCGTATACTCTCTCTCTCTCTCTCTCTCTCTCTCTCTCTCTCTCTCTCTCCAAAAAAGAGAAGTTTGTCTGCCTAAAAACGGCAGGGTCGTAGGAAAAGGGGGATAAGATCTTCAAATGACGAGACAAAAAAAAAAAAAAATTAGAGTCGAAATCCCCACCCCTGCCCACCCTCACCCCACGACCTTCGTCCAAACAATGGAAAAGTGATTGGAATGCGAGAGAAGCGACGGGAATCCAGGAAGTCCAAAGAAGAGGCAAAAGAAAAAAAAGAGAAAGAGAAAGTTCCACCCACTGGAGATATGGCGGTATTTATTGCCAGACGAGGGGACTCATATCGAAGAGTGGAAGGTGACACTTTATTGTTTTGGGAAGACTCCCAAAGAGTGGTATAAAGTGCTTTGGTTTGGGAGGGACTTGTTTGGAGGGTTGAAAAGTTACTGTGAACTGCAGAATGGAAGTGATGTAATTCAGGGTTGTAGAATGGAGGAAAGGAACTTATTTGGAGGGTTGTAAAGTTATTGCACACTGAGGAATGGAACTGATGTCATTCAGGGTTGCAGAGTGGAGTAAAGGAACTTAATTGGAGGGTTGTAAAGTTGTTATGAACTGCAGAATGGAAGTGATGTCACTCAGAGTTGTAGAGTTAAGGAAAGCAACTTAATTAGAGGATTATAAAGTAGATGTTTAGTTGTTCAAAGATGAAGATTTGTAATGTGGTCACTCAAAAGATGGTTGAAATGGAAGGAAGTTATTTGCAAGTTGCAGAATGAAAAAGCTGTAAAATGAAAGCAATGATGTCACCAAAAGAATTGTACAACGGAGAGGTCTTATTTGCAAAGTTGTAGACCGGAATAAAAGGAGTTCTTTCGAGGAAATCGAAATTGTTTGTACTCACTTAGAGAGTTTTAGCCTGAGAAAAGTGGAGTATTTTCAGATGGTTGCAAAAATGTGAGGATTGAAGTTACCCACAGATGTAGAGTGAAAAAAGCGAAGCCTTTCCGGAGAGCGGTAGGTTGAGAGAGAGAGAGAGAGAGAGAGAGAGAGAGAGAGAGAGAGAGAGCAGGAATGCCTGAGGGAAGTTATATATTTACAGAATCGTAAAATGGAGGGAGTGGAACTTCTCACATCTACAGAATGGGAGGAGTGAAGTTATTCAGAAGTTATGAAGTTACACGAGTGTCTTGAAGTGTTTTAGGGCAATAAAGAGAGAAGACGTTGCGAGTTCTAGAAGGGAAAAGTTTAGTTATACATAAAGTACAGAATGGACGTAAAGAAGTCATGTAGAGAGTTATAAAGCTTGAAAGTAAAGTTACGCTTCAGAAAGTCGACGTGATGGTGAGAAGACATGGCAGAATTTCACAAGTTGTCAATAGGAAGAAATGAACTCTTTCACAGATTCGCCAAAAGAATGGAACCTGAAATGCCTTATAAAGTTCATCCGTGATCGAATAATACATAACAGATTGAGAAAATTAAGCGTTGTTGCAGGAATTCAGATCCAGTGACCTTTCTGTTCACACTGACTTCGAAAAACTGGGTAGAAAATCTGAGATGAATGGGGGCAAAATCTTCCGTGAATCCGCAACAAACGGAGAAAATGATTAGGTGTTACTGAAGATACAAATAAGGAGAAATATGTTTGCCATGAAAGCAGAGGACAGGAACTGCACGAAAGCGATTACCAGATCGGGCGATTTATGCAAATAGTTTATTATCTTTCATTCACCGAAGTCGGTTGTCATAGCAACGAAAGGTTTGGAGAGAATTTTGTAACGCTAAGCAAACTGAGACTTTGCAGTCTCTCCCTCGCACATACATATTACACACACACACACACATACATACATACGTTCATACATATAGTAAATACACATATGTACATAAGGGATGAATACTATGTTGATAGACGTACTGTTTTCTGTGGCAGCAATATATATATATATATATATATATATATATATATATATATATATATATATATATATATATATATATATATGTATGTGTGTGTGTGTGTAAAATGTGTGTGTGTTTGCTCTCTCTCTCTCTCTCTCTCTCTCTCTCTCTCTCTCTCTCTCTCAAACTACCGGAAATAGTTCCCAATCCCCAAACCTCAGGGTGACAATTTTTAACGGCTTTTATTCCGCCGTTTTTTTTTTGTGTGTGTTTTTATTTATTTATACTCCGTATATTTATTTATGGCTAAGTAGGACTTCCTACAATGAAGCTACCAACTTCAATAAGTAAAATAAATAATATGTGAATATCTCTCTTGCACCCTAATCCAGGTATCAACGCTGGATACGAGATGCGGATCAAGTCAACATGCAAAAAAAAAAAAGCGTTACTCAAACTCTCACCAAAAAAAACCCAAACCTTACCGGTTTGGTATAAGAGGCAATGGGAAAAACGAGACCCGAAAGCCAAAGGAGCAACAGCATGTATTTACGCACGGATTCGTGACCGAGATTTGGGCGAGCCAGGAGCAATTTGGCCTCTTTCGCTGGGTGAATACATAACTCTTCATAAGTCCCTCCACATCATGGAGATATAAAACGCTCATAAACAGAACTTTTGTCTGATGGCGTCACGATGAGAAAAAAAAAAATAACCTCTGGTGCTTCCGTCATCAAATCTCTCTTTCTCGTGAAATACACAATGGAAAAACTTTCCCCTTTGAAACTCAAATTAGCGGATAAACACAATGGGCTGCAACATTTATTATACTGAATAATATTCGTGGAAAAACGGAGCGACGCTTTGCGTGAACAAAGATTGATATTCGTACTTTTCCAGTTTACAATTTTTAGTTCTCATTTCAGAATAACAAACAATGTCTGTATTTTTTTTCTTTTTTTTTTTTTGAGCCTTTGGACCCAAGTTAGTCGTATAACTAATCTCGCGGACAATACGATTTTTAACCTAATAGTTCTTAGACGCAAATATATTTTGAATAATTTGCATATAATTAGCATGATAGTTATTATTACTGATATGTAACTGGCTTTTGTTAAGTGATAAACGTAGGTTCTGTTTTGATTGTATTCTGATGAGATGCCGCTGGGACACTTATATGTTTGCTTTCTGTGTTCGATTCTAGAGTTGTATTTGGTATGTGATCATAAGGATGAAATAACATAATTAAGTGAGAGTAAAATGAGAGGTATTGAGCACAGAGCGTCAATGACATGGAGGAGTGGCGATCTCCCAGCCGAGAGTGTGACCTCGGGCGGCCATATTGAAAGGTCTCAGTCCAGCTCAGTAGTACTATACTTTATTATTATTATTTTTACTATCGTTATTTTTATTTTTTTACAATTATCTCATTAATATTATTATTTTTACTATTGTTATTATTATTATTATTATTATTATTATTATTATTATTATTATTATTATTATTGACCCAATTTCACAGAGAAAAATTACCTTACAAAAACAGGTTGGCCTACGCACTCCAACCATTGTGGTCAAGGCCTAAAAATCTGCTCTTGGATCTAAGCAATGTCTAGCATAAATGGTTCCTGCAAATTACAGAACTTTCTTTGCATACAGTCACTAAACACTAACAAACAGTCACTAAACACTAACAACTATACAACTATACAAACACTCACACTAATAAACATATGTATATATATATATATATATATATATATATATATATATATATATATATATATATATATATATATATATATATATATATACACACATATATTTATTACATATATTTACACTGATATATATATATTTACACTGACACCATTGTGGGTTTCTCCATCAACCGAGTGACTCGTGTGACTATGAGATTTTTGTAAATAACAGTAATGATAACGATAAAGATTTTTATAAATGTAGTTGCTGCGAGCATTTTAAAAGAGGGCCGGAAGCAGCATCCATTAGTGTCACGGTTATAAAGAGAACCTTAGTGGTTAAGATTTTGAAGGCAGGAAGTTTCTACTGTCTCTGAGGGCCTCTGGAAGAAAGGCCACTTTAGCCTTTTTAGGGGGAGGGGCCACTTTAGCCTCCTCTTTCTTTTCGGCTGGTTGAGAAAGGGGGGAGGGGAATGTTCCCACCGTTTTAAATATTTTCTTTTTGACGAGGTGGGTCGTTTCATTTTTAAATTTCCGTAAAAGAAAACTGTTGAGATGGCTATCTGTCTGTCCATCCGCACTTTTTCTGTCCGCCTCAGAGCTTAAAAACTACTGAGGCTAGAGAGCTGCAAATTGGTATGTTGATCATCCACCCTCCAATCATCAAACATATCAAATTGCAGCCCTCTAGCCTCAGTAGTTTTTATATTATTTATGGTTAAAATTAGCCATGATCGTGCGTCTGGCCACCACAGGACTGTGGCTGAGAGTTTCATACAGCATTATACGCTGAACGGAAAACTCGACCGCGCCGAAGAAACTTCGGTGCGTTATTTACCTTCTTTTTTGAATGCAGACACCCCGGGTTAAGAAAAGAGTGAAAATGAAAAGACCCTTTTGAGAAATGAAAGGAAATGGAATATATACCTCGAGTAGTCTGAGGAAGCAACCAGAAACGAAGAGATATATTTGGAAAGTATTGCAAACGAAATTTGTCGTTTGAAAGGAAGGGTTTGTATGGAAAGCTGTTTTGGGCCTTGAATTTTAAAATAAAACGATAATTTTGGAAGAACAAATTTTCTATGAGAAGAAGTTTTCGCTGGTCCGCTGGTATAGTGGTTAGTGTCGTGGCATGCCACTCAGATGTCGAGGGTTCGCGTCTCCCCCATGGCGATGAAAAATCGCTGATCATGATCAGCTACTGCTGCGGTGTGGTATCTGCGGTGGGAGGTTGAAACGAACATTCTTTGGAAGCTTGAATTTCAAGTCAATGGCACCCTTTGGCGTACTTGTTCCATGTGAATAGGTTTCATCTACTGAAATAATAATGATATATGATTTCTTGAGAATTAACTGGATACGAAAAGATCTTCGAGAAGAGGAAGGGAAGATGATGCTTTGATTCTTCGGGAAAACGTCTTGAATTTATTTATCATCCATTTTAGAGATCGTTCCGTTTCATCTCAATTCTTTATGGCAGACAGCCAAGCACTTATTCTTGCTCCCCTTTATTCACTGTCTTTTGGAGCTGGTTGTAACTTCCGGAACACATTATAAACCCTTTGCCGTATGCACCAGGCTCCTAAAATTCGTTGCAAGATTCATTAGAGCTTGGCATTTTTGCAAAGGAGAGCCGTTAACGGTACGATCAGCCGTCCTCTTTCATGTGTGTTTGAACTCTCTTGCGGAATGTAGGGTTTATAAATCAATTTTTGGAAAGACTACTTTCGTTATCTTTTATATTCTTTCATAGCAGTTATATTATATATATATATATATATATATATATATATATATATATATATATATATATATATATATTAATTCTCCAGAACAAAGCATTCGGCTCCTTTGACCACTGCCCCTGCTAACATTCTTCCTCCTCTTCTCTGCAAGTATACTGTCTTCGAATGCTAAGTACCTATAAGGAAAAATTAAATTACCATTGGAAAAGACAATATCTCGACTAGGCTAATACACCTGTTAGGGGGGTAGTCCCGTCAATGCACCTCATTCGGTCCACTGTAGGCATTACTTAAGGTTCTTTACAGCATTCCTTCGGCCCCCAGCTGCTAACCCCTTTCATTTTATCGTACCTCCTTTCATATTCTCTTGCTTCCATCTTACTTTCCACCCTCTCCTAACAGTTGAGAGGCTTTCCTCCTGTTACACCTCTCAAACCTCATTACTGTCAACGCTGAATGACCTCATATGTCCCAGCGCTTGGCGTTCTGCCTAAATTCACGCCAGATCGCTACCGTAATATGGAAAGCAGGTAGGTGGGCCAGGTACCGACATGCTATTTCCATTTGGGAAATAACACCTTCGGCCGGATTTGAAACAGTAATTAGCTTTGCCGATCGTGTGATGAAAGAAGCTAAGACGCTGCCTATTGATTTGCCTGATTTGACTCTCATTAGCCTGCTGCACCGGGTAGAATCTGGTCGGCGGCGGAGCCTTTTAAACACTTGCTCGGGATTCGGTCGTTAAGTGGACTCGCTCGCTTAATCCGGTTTCCCGCCCTTTCTCGACAGGTTCGGGGTAACTTTTCAGCAAATCTCTTCTTCTTCTTCTTCTTCTTCTTCTTCTTCTTCTTCTTCTTCTTCTTCTTCTTCTGTCAGGAAGGCGTCTGCTCATTTCTTCACTGATAGTCGTAATCTTCGGAATTCTGTTTACGTTTTTAACTATTTACCTGCATTTTTATATTACTTAACATCACTTGTCATGTTTTACTATATAAGGTTTTGGATTTTAAAAAAGGCGTTTGACATTGATTCGCACATACAACTACGCTTGTTTTTCTAGCTTATCCAGGAAAAAGGAAAAAAATCTTTTGCTTTCATAAAACTCGGGGGAAAATTAAGAAACTAGTGCATGTAATTCATTCTGAATTTATTTTGTAATGAGTGCTGTACTTCATTTTACAGTCTTATAAAATCAAATACGAATCTGTGAATCGTGAATAAATTCAACACTTCCGCAGGGGAGTTTTTATCGAAAGATGTAGGAAGTTTCACGCTTTGGACCCAAATGCGGGTTTTATCGCCACCGAATTGCACAGTCTGTAACAAAAATTGCCTTTCATTTTAGCCTATACGTGAAATAAAACCCCAGATGACCCGTAAAAGTTGTAAAAGAAAAATCCCGTAGATGGAGCAACACTTCCCTCGAATGTGAAGAACTCGGGTATATGTACTGTAGGGCGCCAGTGGAAAAGGCGGGAAAACTGGGAGTTTAGTGAAAGGTGAAACGATTAGTTGAAAGGATAAATAACTAATAAAAGAAGCTGATAAAAAAAGAAGATTGACTGCTTCATACGATAAGAAGTAAAAAAAAAAAAAAGTTGGATGAAAATGGGGTAATCGGAAGAGTGAGAATAAGATGTAAAGATGCGTAAAACCCGCCAAGCAAATCAGGATAACCTATGGAATAAAAATAGCTTTATGAACTTAAATAAAGAATCGTGAATATTCGTCGTTTTGCCGAAAGGAGAGCACTCAAGAGCAAATTCCGCTTATGAAATTTACTTAGTATTTGCTCCCAAAGGCTTCCTTCCTTTGAAATTAGTTTTTCATTAACTGAGACTATCTTCCTTTGAAAAATATGCTCTTTTAGTTATTTTAGACTACCTCCCTTTGAAAATTACTCTTTGTTGATTACTTGTAGATTACTTTCCTTTGAAAATTACTCTCTTAATTACTTTAGACTACGTTCCTTTGAAAATTAGTACTCTCTTAATTACTCAAGACTACCTTACTTTGAACTCTCATAATTACTTTAGACTACCTTCCTTTGAAAATTAGTACTCTCTTAATTACTGTAGACTACCACTACCTTACTTTGAACTCTCATAATTACTTTAGACTACCTTCCTTTGAAAATTAGTACTCTCTTAATTACTTTAGACTACCTTACTTTGAAAATTACTCTCCACTGATTACTGTAGACTACCTTCCTCTGAAATTTACTCTCTATTGATTAGCCTACTTTAGACTACCTCCCTTTGGAAATCACTCTCTGTTAATTACTTTAGACTTTTTCCGTTTGAAAATCACTCTGCCAATCACTTTAGACTTCCTCCAAGTTACAACCATATTGTGATGACTACCACCGGTTCTCTTCCTTGAAGTCGCCATCGTAAAATGGGAAGATCATCTTTTCTCAGGACGGAAATCTACTTAACATCCTTTTTTCATCTCCTACTCTGATCGTCTTCCTCGTCATAAAACAGAGAGAAACTTTATTGTCCACTCGATTCATGGCCCCACTTAAACTTGTTTAGATGTTGAATGTTTGGGGCCTCTGCTGGGATGGTTCTCTCTCTCTCTCTCTCTCTCTCTCTGTTGGTGGCCTCTCTCTCTCTCTCTCTCTCTCTCTCTCTCTCTCTCTCTCTGTTGCTGTTGCTGGAACTTATCTAATTAGATATTGAATGTTATGGCCTGTTTGGCCGCGATCTTATCTCTCTCTCTCTCTCTCTCTCTCTCTCTCTCTCTCTCTCTCTCTCTCTGTTGCTGGCCGCACATGAACTTATATAATTAGATATTGAATGTTATGGCCTATTTTCGGATCTCTCTCTCTCTCTCTCTCTCTCTCTCTCTCTCTCTCTCTCTCTCTCTCTCTCTCTCTCTGTTGCTGACCGCACATGAACTTATCTAATTAGACATTGAATGTTATGGCCTATTTTCGGATCTCTCTCTCTCTCTCTCTCTCTCTCTCTCTCTCTCTCTCTCTCTCTCTCTCTCTGTTGCTGGCCGCACATGAACTTATTTAGATGTTGAATGCTGTATCCTAGTTTCGGATCTCTCTCTCTCTCTCTCTCTCTCTCTCTCTCTCTTGCCAAAAACCGATCCGCTCGGTCATCTCCGCGAGTCCCTCCTGTAGCGTAATAAAACTTAGTTTGAAAAAGACTCTGGAGTTGATGACGCAATAATTCTTTGATCGACGTTGAAGTTGTATTCTGCCCTTGCGTTCGTCTTCAGTTTTAAAGACAAGGTATTCTTTTTTTCATCAGCACTTTTACTTAAAATTTATTATCTTTCTTTATTTTCCGATTTACCGACATGGTATTCTGTTTCTTATGAACATTTTTTTTTTTACCTTAGTCAATCAGTATTCTTTCTTATTTCATTGACTTGTCAGTTTTTCAAGTCTTTTTCGATCATACGCTTTCACGAAGTCTTGGGTCTGGCGTGAGTTAGATGGGCTAAATAACTTGTGTCTTTTTGGGAGACATCAGCACTTCTTAACGGTACTGAACCAGTGAAATAAGATTAGTTAAATATATAAGAGAAAATGTCGACTGGAATGAGCAACAATTAGAGTCCTCTAGCAACACAGTTACGCCCGCTGCCATTTGATCCCAAACTAAAGACAATAAAACTCGCACCGCTGTTGCTGAAAGCAGATGCAGCACCGTGCATATCCCCTGCAAGTGCATTGCACTCGCTGCAACAGCAGCAGCAGCCAGCTGCAGCAATTGCAAGGCAGCAGCAGCAGCTGCATCAGGTGTATTCCAGAACCAATATTCTCACATTTGGTATGCATGAGTTTCCCCATCAGGGAGCTGCCGGATTAACTCTGAAGCATTCAGCCGTTGAGCATATTTATTATTGCTGAGGTCAAGTGTCGTGTCCTTGTACTCTGGTATTTGTCAAGCGTAGACGCAGCAAAATACGAAAAGGAGAGACCGGAGTAGATATTTAGGATCTTCTCTCATCTAAGTGAATGGAGATTCGACATTCCTCCTTCTCTGTCTACCGATACACCCACCCTCCCAGTTAGACAAGGTTCGAAGAGTGAATTCAGTCCAGGCCTTTTTAATCTAAATGTTAATTTAATTTCCTTCCGATGGACTTTCCCTACGTTATGTATTTAGGGGAGGAGGAGGGGGGGGAAGGGAGATGGGGCGTTGGAGGGGGGAGGGGGAGGGAGGAAAGGGGAGAGGGATAGGTGTGCCGTTAGCGAGAAGCTCGTTAGTCCGGTACGGCATCAAGTTACAGCTTTTTCGTTTATGCTTAATTTCCATCGGCTTCGTTTTTTGCGAGGTTGATTTTATCAGCCTTTTTATCTTTTGGAGGTCGAGTTTGTCGGGGTCATTGTTAATGGCTTCTTTTTATCCATTTCATTTCATCGACCCAAATTTTTGGATATGCTTAAATTTAAGATACCTCATCTTTTATTTTATGGTGCATCTGTCGACCCCAGTTTTTAGGAGATACTTTCGGAGCAATTGGTTTTTAAGGTATTATTTCAGCCTCATCTCTTTTAGGTGGTTTTTCAGCCTCATTTTTTTTAACTTGTTAACAGCCGCATCTTTGTGTAGGTACTTTTGTCAGCCTAGTTAATGAGGTACTAACCTCCCCATAGAAGTACTTCTATCAACCGCAATTTAGGGCACCTAAATAAACCTCATTTTTCAGGCTGTTTTTCATAATTTTCTATCGACTCGTTTGTTTTTACCATTATTATTATTATTATTATTATTATTATTATTATTATTATTATTATGAAAATTCTCTTCATCCTCTTAAGACAATCATATGCAAATTGCAGAAGATAAATTAGGTGAAAATTCGCTCACCCGCATAAAATATTAAAGCCTTTACATGTAGCAATGAAAAATCTCTTATTGTAATACAGGGAAAAAATAACTGTCTCGGGATAATTTTACGCAAGGTAATAGCTGTAATTTTACCTTGAGAGTTTATAATCTCAAGTCGGTCGCAAGCCCGGATAAAATAAGAGAGTCTCAGATACAACTGAGTACGAGTCCATTATTTAATACAGTCCCTCGTGTTAATCATCCCTTTGCCCTCAGTGTATGGTCATTGCAAAGGCCGTATTAATCTCCCCTTTGCCCTCAGTGTTTGGTCATTGCAAAGGCCGTATTAATCTCCCCTTTCCCCTCAGTGTTTGGTCATTGCAAAGGCCGTATTAATGTGTATGGTCATTGCAAAGGCCGTATTAATCTCCCTTCCCTCAGTGTATGGTCATTGCAAAGGCCCGTATTAATCTCCCTTCCCTCAGTGTATGATCATTGCAAAGGCCGTATTAATCTCCCTTTCTCAGTGTTTGGTCATTAAAGGCCGTATTAATCTCCCCTTTCCCCTCAGTGTTTGGTCATTGCAAAGGCCGTATTAATCTCCCCTTTCCCCTCAGTGTATGGTCATTGCAAAGGCCGTATTAATCTCCCCTTTCCCTCAGTGTATGGTCATTGCAAAGGCCGCATTAATCTCCTTTCTCAGTGTATGGTCATTACAAGAGTGTATGGTCATTGAAAAGGCCGCATTAATCTCCCTTCTCAGTGTATGGTCAAAGGCCGTAAAGTGTATGGTCATTGCAAAGGCCGCATTAATTTTCCCTTGCCTCAGTGTATGGTCATTGCAAAGGCCGTAAAAGTGTATGGTCATTGCAAAGGCCGTATGGAATCTCCCATTTCCTCAGTGTATGGTCATTGCAAAGGCCGTATTAATCTCCCTTTCCTCAGTGGTGGTCATTGCAAAGGCCGCATTAATTTTCCCCCTTGCCCTCAGGAAAAGACCGTATTAATCTCCCCCTTTCCCCTCAGTGTATGGTCATTACAAAGGCCGTATTAATCTCCTTTCCTCAGTGTATGGTCATTGCAAAGGCTGCATTAATCTCCCCTTTCCTCAGTGTATGGTTTATTAATCTCCCCTTTCCCCTCAGTGTATGGTCATTGCAAGGCCGCATTAATCTCCTTTCCTCAGTGTATGGTCAAAAAGGGCCGTATTAATCTCAGTGTATTACAAAGGCCGTATTAATCTTTCCCCTCAGTGTATGGTCATTACAAAGGCCGTATTAATCTCCCCTTTCCCTCTCAGTGTTAATCTCCCCTTTCCCCTCAGTGTATGGTCATTACAAAGGCCGTATTAATCTCCCCTTTCCCCTCAGTGTATGGTCATTACAAAGGCCGTATTAATCTCCCCTTTCCCCTCAGTGTATGGTCATTGCAAAGGCCGTATTAATCTCCCCTTTCCCCTCAGTGTATGGTTACCCGTGGCTAATCAGTGTATGGTCATTACAAAGGCTGTATCCTTTCTCAGTGTATGGTCATTGCAAAGGCCGTATTAATCTCCCCTTTCCCCTCAGTGTATGGTCATTGCAAAGGCCGTATTAATCTCCCCTTTCCCCTCAGTGTATGGTCATTACAAAGGCCGTATTAATCTCCCCTTTCCCCTCAGTGTATGGTCATTGCAAAGGCCGTATTAATCTCCCCTTTCCCCTCAGTGTATGGTCATTACAAAGGCCAGTGTATGGTCATTGCAGCGTATTAATCTCCCTTTCCCTCAGTGTATGGTCATTTACAAGGCCGTATTAATCTCTGCTTCCCCTCAGTGTTTGGTCATTAATCTTAATCCCCCTTTCCCTCAGTGTATGGTCATTGCAAAGGCCGCATTAATTGGTCAAAAAGGCTCCCCCATTCTCACTGTATGGTCATTGCAAAGTGTATAGTTACAAAGGCCGTATTAATCTCCCCTTTCCCCTCAGTGTATGGTCATTGCAAAGGCCGCATTAATCTCCCCTTTCCCCTCAGTGTATGGTCATTGCAAAGGCCGTATTAATCTCTGCTTCCCCCTCAGTGTATGGTCATTGCAAAGGCCGCATTAATCTCCCCTTTCCCTCAGTGTATGGTCATTGAAAAGGCCGTATTAATCTCCTCTTTCCCCTCAATGTATAGTTACTGCGGAGACGGTCATTCGGGACGGCGCCATCGCCGTTCTTGAAAACTGCCGCACGCGGAGCTAGGCGCAGCCAGGTTAGCGGGCTCTGGACGCAACAAACAAAGAAAGAGAATTGGATTCGGTATTAAGCGCTATCGCAGACGCATTTGCATTCTCTGCTATCTTTAGAGCGAATCTCATTTTGCAATGGGATCTGGATTTTGGGAATATCATTCCGGCGGACGAAATTATATACATAACCACCGCACCCACCCCGGGCGGGAGGGAAGTATTCGTTTGCTTTCATCCCGTCTCGTGTTCTGCTGTGTTTTCTCCGGTAATCTTCTTCTTCTTCTTCTTCTTCTCGCTTGCGTTTTTGCTTCCCTTTTCGTCGGTTTTGTGTCCGAGAAAAATGGATGTAGTGCTTTCGCTTTTCTTTTTCGCTTGCATTCTATGATTTTCGGTCTCGCTTCCTTTAGATTTAGGTAAATGTGAATGGTGAAGTTTGTAAATCTCTTCCTTTGTCCTTAACTTTAGTATCGCACGGCACTGCTACATTTATCAGAGATACTTCCCGAGTTTCTTTTTTATCATGAGCACTAGTCGCCATGGCTGCTTTTTGAGGTCCTGAGGTCCACACCAGACCTGTTGTTCTTTGGCATCTTGCCCCATTTTCTGGAGAGCTTTATGACTGATTTTTCCACCTCACCGGAATCAGAGGGTTTCTTGGGATAACTAAGAAAATACAGGTGTTTATCAAGAAAATACATGTGTTTATTAAGAAAATACAGGTGTTTTTTTAAGAAAACATAGGTGTTTACGTCATACATGTTCGAGGTGACAGAAAATCGTTCCTATAAAGTAAATCGCAGCATTGAAGGCGTCGACTGTCGATTTTACTCTGAAGAACATGAATCGTGAATCATAATTGATGCTGTCAGGTTGATGCCATTTATCTGTCGATGTCTGGCCCCTCTCGCCTTGACCCTAGATAATGTCATTGACCCTCACTGGACCGCCAGAGGGGTATCCCCCCCTCCCCCTCTCAGGACTTAACACGCCTTCGAAAGCAATTGACAGAATTCGGAGCAAGTGACTTCACCAGGTTCCACCAATTAAGCCTTCAGCCTAATTACGAGCTCAGCTGAAACCGGTTTGCCTGATCTGATTCCGACCATGGTCTAAGATTCTGACCATCGCAAGTGGCAAGATGGCGTTTGCTGTCCTTGTTAGTGGTGAGTTTGTGGTCATTGATAACGATAAACAAATGTGATTCGTGGCCCTGTGGTTATCAGCCTCGCTTCACCAGCAAGAAACGCGAGATCGATCCCAGGCGGGGGATGGAGAGAGTGGAGGAGTACAGCCGAAACCTGTATCCTGAAAAATCCGTTGCCTTTTTCGGCCAAAGTAGTGGCAAATGTACATGAGAGTTAGTCGATGATGATGAATGCAGGCATGGGTAAAAAGGACACATAATGATTATTTGGAGTCGACGAAATTTATGTTCCAAAATAATTTGTAAGTGAATATCAGAAGATTTCCTGAAAGTCTGCTATGAGAGTTGGCCGCCTTCCTTTGTAAAAAAAAAAAAAAACATACACACAAATAAACAAGCATTTACTGAAACATGCAACAAACGATAGCAGTCTGACGCGAGCTGGAATGGGTCGTGATAATGTTTGTAAACCAACAGGGAGAGAAAAAGTAGTGATCTTCCCGGGAACATGTCCGAAGCACTGAGTAGGTGTAGCCATTTTCTTTTCAACGTGTTCATAATTTACGATTAATGTTCATAATGGAATTGAAGCCTTGATCATTAGCATCCGTGAAATGAATGCTTAGAAACATCATCTTCGTAACCTCGCTTTCTAGAAATAATGATTAAAAAAATTATAAAAATTATTAAACCAATAAAAAAATAATGGTTTAAAAAAATGATTAATTGAAATGCTGAAAATATAATAAAAAAAAAAAACTACCGGGCGTTCTTGCCGAAGATGGTCTCGTGCCACGCGTCATTTCCGGACCCGGATACCAGATATATCCGGATCCGGGTTCCTGGACGAGATGCAAATGTCGAGAGAAATATTAGACGCGTATTCCGGATTCTGCAAGAACATAATTGTGGGTTCCTGTCCGCCGAGGATCGTATGTCTTTTTCGTTTTATTTAGGCAGAAAACATACAGGGATATTTTCGTATTTATTCTTGTCACACCAACCCGTTTCAGCTCGCATTGGCGGTTCTGTATGTTTTCATTCTTGTCTTCTTTATTTGACTCTTTCTTTTTTTGCACTTGTATACACGGTGACCACACACACACATACACACACACACACACACACATATATATACATATAGAGTATAGCATATATATATATATATATATATATATATATATATATATATATATATATATATATATATATATGTATGTATGTATGTATGTATGTATTTATATATATACATTTTCCCCTTCAAGGGCGTGAGGCTAGGTAGCCTTATACCCTTCCAGTTCTCAACTATTATTGTGGGATGAGGTTGTCAGCCCTATCCCCTTCTCCACCTAACTGGGACCCATTATGTTTGGCCAAACTACCAGGTAGCTAATTCAATGCTTAGGTCAACAAAGGCACAATGGGTTTTCATGGAACGTGCCCATCACTCTCCTCTTCGCCCATGATTCAAACCGGGGTTCTCTTACTACAGGTCTGACTGTGTGTTTATATATGTATATATGACCCTGTGTATGTCAGACATTTTCTCTGGATGTTGGCCTAAAACTGAGAGTTCGAAAAATTATGTCTCGACACTTTCGTGAATATTTTGAAAGTTGACTCCTTTGCGAGCTTCACCAGACGTCCTCCGAATGTAGACTATTTGAAGAAGTTAGTTTGAGTAACCATAACGGTACTGCCACGGGGGCATTGGGAGCTCTTGACAGCCTCCTCTTTGGGTGTTCCGGAGATATTCTATTCTGTAAAAGGTAGGGACACTTAGGATATATTTGATGGCCGGATTGAGATGGCGCAAGACAGTGTCACGAAGTGGTCCGGTGCGAGAAACTCGAGGGTCAGTTGACCTATTGTTTTTCCGTTTTTATCCCAAGAAAGAGCCTTTCCAACCATTTAGAGACCTTCAAAGGTGCGTAACCGGTGGGGGTTTGGGGTCATTCTGAGAAAACATGCAAGGACGTCCATAGTGCTGAGTTCCTCTCATCATCATCATCATCATCAGAAAAAGAAGGAGAGAGAGAGAGAGAGAGAGAGAGAGATTTGTTCACAGATCGCAGATCTGCCTGCCAGAGGAGACACTAATCTGGTGGCGGGGTTGGCAACCCAAGAGTCCAGCAATGGAAGAGCCGGGGTGAGAAGAAGTTTTGGTCAGCCGCACAAAGCCTTACTGGAGCCAGATTTCGTTTCGTATGGTTACTAACGGAGACAGGCGTGCAATTTTACGCCAATGGGAACTCAGAGCTTGTCTTCTGGCTCTAATTCCAGTGGCAAATATGACGACATTTCGATATGTTTCTTCACGTTATGGCAAATTTTGAATGGTCTCGTATTCAGGAACGAAAGTTTTATATTTTCGTATACTGAGCACATCAAAATTTTACCGAATTTACCAGAACTTCTACAAATACCAGTAACGACATCACGTGCGTAAATGTGCAACATAACCAAACTTCACAAATTAGTCATTGATTAGCTTTCTTTATCGCGTAAGAAAAGTCCTGCGCTAATTGATAAAAGCGTAAAATGAGTCAAGAGAAATAAATGAGAAACCGCTTTACAAAAAAGGTTTCTTGTATTCGACGCAAGCGGGAAATTGACAGTCTATTGACATATGTATACAAAGCGCAAAAAAAAAATCCCACCATGCAAAAAAAAAAAAAAAAAAAAAAAGGAACTGGTGTTCCTGAAATTTTGTTGCTAAACGACCACCAAATAACCAAATACCCCGGGGTAGTTGGGTAGAGGAAATTTATTCATGACAGCAGCGGCGTTCCCACAGCAATTGTTACGGACGACTTTTCATCGGAACCAAAAAAAAAAAAAAAGAAGTGAAAGGACAACATACAACGCGAAAAAAAGTTAGAGAACCGATGCGTTTGCAGTCTGGCTTTGTTTTTTATTGTTTTTTTTTTTTTTGTCAAAAAACGGAAATATAAAAACAGTGAATGAAAGAAATTTTTTTTAATGTGGAATGTAAGCTAGCAGTGAAAATAAGCGGAAGGAATTGCAGTGAAATCGTGCCCTGATACTTCTCCTTAAGGGTAAAGTACATCGGCGCATTAAGACACACACACACACACAACAAATATAAATGTATATGTGTGTACATATACAGATATATATAGATATACAATATATATATATATATATATATATATATATATATATATATATATATATATATATATATGTAACCTATAAACTTTTTAGGGATGAGTTGTTTATGTCCCTTTTCTTGGTCCCATAACTGATGGGTCGATATATATGAGAGAACCACTACAGGCCTTGTAAAACACGAGGGCTGTACCACTGAGACACACACACATATAGACAGACAGACAGACAGACGGACAGAGATTTTAAGTTGAAATGTAAGTTCAAATTTATTCTCACCAAACAGAGTGTAAATGAAAACGATCGTGAAAATCCACTTCACATTTTTTGTAAATTTGCGCATCCGATGAAATTCGCTCTGTAAACTATAAATAATTTTTTGCATGCTTTATGTTCGGCTTTGCATAATAGAATGTCGCGTGTATACTTAATGAGGTCTCTGAAATTTTGAATAAATTTGTGCGTATGAAGCGACCTTTCTTTACAAAAGAACAGTTATTGACAATTTCTGCTTTTACTATTTGGTAAAAACATGATTAATGAAAATTTTTATTTTCATTTTTTCTAATTTGCAAAAACCGTATTATTATGATATGCAGAAAGATTACATCTGCATTCCCCTTTTGATTTGAAGAATTTGAAGAAGAATAAAATACATCTTAATTTTATTTCTTCTTCAATAACAAAAATTGTCCTTAATGGAAAATCTTAAGTCTGCTTAAATAATAAAAAATAAGATCATTTAAATGATTATCTGTCTCTATTCATAAATAATATGGATTGATTTTTATTAATACTAAGAAAATATTTATTCACATTTTCAATTTTTATTAAGATAGAACAGTTTAGAATACTGTTTCTTATCCAAGTTTGCAACAAAAATAAGATACTTTAAATGGTTATCAGTCTCTACTCGTAAATGATATGGGTTGATCTTTGCAAATGATATGAAAAATTTTTTACACTTTCATATTTCGCCAGAACTAAAAAAAATACTGAAATGATTATCTATCTCGGTTCGTAAGATGGCCTGGGTTGACTTTTATTAATACTAGGAAAATATTTATTTTAATTTTAATTTTTTCAACAATTTAAAAATACTGAAATGATTATCTATCTCTGTTCATAAGATGATATGGATTGATTTTTTAATACACGGAAAATATGTTCAAATTCTCACTTTTTAATAAAATAAAAAAATTTAAAATGCTGAAAAAGATTATCTCATGTTTTCCTTCCCCATCGAATATCATTCCTCAGGAGACGCCTCGGATCCCCAAGTTAAGAAGGAAAATTACGTTAACAAAGTGACGCGAGTAAATACGATTAAAGATATTGGGAGAGTGGGGGGAGGAGGAGGAGGAGGAGGAGGAGCCAATCATAAGTTTCGGAAACTTGTGATGTGGTGAAAGAGAGAGTGTCGACGTTTTGAGAAGCTTCCCTCGAACATATTTCAAGGAAAATTGGATACGTTTCCCGTCGGAGGATGTCATGTCTTACAGCTCTTTAGACCTCGAGGAGACTTCTAGTTAACCTAACGTCACCTGACGTAGGCCATACCTGAACACAACTCAAACTTTTTATTGCCTCAGTGACGAGAATAAATAAGAACATAGTCTGACATCTCTCACTATAATTTATCTCGGGGAAGACTCGGCCTAAACTCATCTTACATTTATTCCGTGGAAGTTGGCAGTGCTCTGATTATTTTCCATAACTCCTGTCACCTTTATCCTTTTAGGAAACGTGACTATCGCTTCCTTAGGAGGTAAGCCCACCCCCTCCCCCGAAATCTGTTTCTGTCTGTGAGGCCTGGACTTGATGAGGACATAAGGGTACGTATCTCATCAGCCACTGCTTGAGAATAAAGTTATAATAGGTTCTAGGTATTGCAGTGACAATCTTTTTGGAACCATCCACTTCCAAATTTCCTTCTCAGAGTTTGAATGAGTTCATAACTGTGATCATTATTGCTTTTTCCAGAACTTAGTTTAAGAAAAGATATCCTTTATTCAACGATCTGAAACGTGAACAAACATTCATTACGTAGCATAACACGAGTCGAAACCTTTGAAACCCCGTCATAGAAATGATCAAATTTCGATGTAAGTACATTTAGCGGAGAATTACCATATTCCACATCACTCAAGAGCAAATCCCGATATAAGTACATGTATCAGAGAATTACTTTATTCCACAACATCATACACAATGATTATTAAAAACTCTGTCGTTTAGAACACGAAATATTATTTTTTTCCCGGGAAAAGTAATCTTCATATATCACAGAGAGACCAGAAATATCTTGTACCGTAAGCTATAAAATCTAATGGAATGACCAAATATCAATTATTTTTTCTCCTCTATGAATTTTCGATGGTAAGGCTTAACGAACGGTAACTGCTCCCATAAATGCAGGTACCTGGATGAAAAGCCGTTATACATTTTTGATGCTTTTGCGCAATGGATAGCCCAGTTTTTAAGGAAAGAAAAATGGGCAGATTTGCGTTAGCCATACCGCTGAACTGGGTTTCCGAGTTTTTTTTTTTTTTTTCTAGTTTACGGGGATTAATTTACGATAAGACTGATTAAAAGTACAAAGTAAGTATACCTTAGTTTCACCAGACCACTGAGCTGATTAACAGCCCTCCTAGGGCTTGCCCGAAGGATCAGACTTATTTTACGTAGCTAAGAACCTATTGGTTACCTAGCAACGGGACCTACAGCTTAGTGTGGAATCTGAACCACATTATACCGACAAATGAATTTCTGTCACCAGAAATAAATTCCTCTAATTTTTCATTGGCCGGCCGGAGACTCGAACTCGGGCCCAGCAGAGTGCTAGCCAAGAACTCTATCGACTCGCCCAACGAGGAACTGATTAAAAGTACAAATAATAATAATAATAATAATAATAATAATAATAATAATAATAATAATAATAATAATAATAATAATAATAATAATACCTTCTCTTGCATTCAGTCACATGGTGCACTGTAGGCAGCACTAAAGGTAGTTTGCAGCGTCCCTTCGACCCTATATGCACCCAGTTTTTAGCCTTCTCTTGACCTCTGTTCACTCTATCTTTCCTCAATTTTTCTGTCCAACCTCTCCAACTCTTTCAACTCTCTTAAACGCTGGATGGCTGAGAGTGTCCAAGTTTTGTGTGTCAGTCAGTCAATCAGTTTCCATTGTTTGTATGAACACCTTCAAGCCCTTTCACTAACATCAAGTTATAAGGCCTTTCTTAACCGTTAATGTAATCATTCATTTTACAGCCAACCAACGAAGCTCAAATATTGCCTTCCAGAATGTGAAGAACAGTAAAAATTATACTAAATAAATAACTGAAGATTTTTCAGTTGTAAATGTTTTGGTCAAACAAGAAGCGTAAATATTGTTACATATAACTAAGATTAAACCGAATGATAAATTTTAAAAAAATAAAAAATAAAATAAATTAAAAACTCGTTGCATTTCACCATTGTTCGGCAGACCAACGTAGTGCGATTATTAAATCTCCTAGAACGGAAACGAAAGAGAGTAAAAAAAAAAACCACAAAAGAAATAAAAACGAATTAAAACAAAAGTAGAGGAAACAAAAACGTTTTGCGTCAGAAGTGTCCCAGCCAAGTAACGAAGCGTGGAAACGTCTTTCCGGCCCAGTGCGCAGAAGCACGGTGCATCATTTAAACCCCTCCCCCCAACCTGCCCCCTCCCCTCTATAAAAATGAAGAGAAAACGGAAAGGGTACCTCATTAAAAAGTTCAAAGCACCGAGCGAGCCTTTTCCCCTGGATGTGTGGCCAGTTAATGTGATGTTATGAGGCGGCAATTCGGGTCTCTCTCTCTCTCTCTCTCTCTCTCTCTCTCTCTCTCTCTCTCTCTCTCTCTCTCTGTATCAAGTCTTTTGCTCACATACTGAAATTATTCGATTATTTCATTTTCGAGCTGAAATTATTGACGTAATTTGCTACTTAATAAGGTTATTCTTGTCTTAATTACTTACAGAGATTATTTCAGAAATCTAAGATTATTAGTTTCTTTTAATTACTTCCAGAGATTATTTGAACTTACTTGCTCCCTGAGCTACTGAAATCACTGGAGCCTTTTATTTATTTATTTATGAAGACCAAAGGCTTCCAACTATCATACTGCAAGGTGTAAAGAAGCTTGCAAATTTTGGCCCTTACATTGACGTTTAACCTTGAAAAATAGGTCAAGGTATAAAAAAGAATAAATAATCCGGGAAATATTCAAAAGAGATCAAAAGGATGCGAAGTAGACCGAGAAGATTAATAGTAACACCAAAAACAATACACTGCGAAATTGTCTAATGTAATAATAATAATAATAATAATAATAATAATAATAATAATAATAATAATAATAACAACGAAGGAGTCAAATACCATATAAATCAACTGATGATATCTAGTAAAAAAATGGTTTATTAACAGGAAAAAAGATGGCAAATCTCTCTCTCTCTCTCTCTCTCTCTCTCTCTCTCTCTCTCTCTCTCTCTGCTCATGGAAAATATATTTCGGGAGATTCATGCTCTCCTTCGTGAGGGAATAGGATTCTGAGGCCGCCCATGACAAGGCCTTCGGCAGGACATGTCTTTTCTCCTTTCTCCTCCTTCCCCCCACCCTCCCCTCCCACCCCAAGCCTCCTCCTCCACCCACCCACCCACCCACCCACGTACCATCCTTTGATCCAAATAAAAGTAGTAGGTCAACAGTCGAAAACTTTTTTTATGTGAGTTTTTTTTTTTTTGAACGTTTGTCGACATCAAAGAGAAATGTACAGCTTATTAATAGTATGCATATTTGTCCTCCTGTTTTTTTTTTTCGAGTTGTTGACGCGGAAAACAGAATAGAAATAGAACTTTTACGATCTCGTTTTAGGCTCGTAACTCGATTTTGAAAACCTTTTCAGAAGGTGGACAAAAGTCAATTCCCGTGCTGTGATGACGGAATTGGGGTTGTAAATATTACGTTCAGTCAAAATCATGAGGAACAATAGGAGGTCTATTAGTAGTGATTAATTTTATTCCTACTCTCTCTCTCTCTCTCTCTCTCTCTCTCTCTCTCTCTCTCTCTCTCTCTCTCTCTCTCTCTCTCTCAAATTCCAGTGTTATCAAGGGACTTAGGTTGTAAATACCATGTTCAGTAATAGTCATGAAAAAGCAGGTCTGTTAGTAATACCTATTATTAGAAAACTCTCTCTCTCTCTCTCTCTCTCTCTCTCTCTCTCTCTCTCTCTATTCTCTCTCTCTCTCTTATTATTTGTCTGGACAATTATTATTATTATTATTAAATATATAGAAAGAAAACGTTATTATTATTATTATTATAAAGAAACTACGATACAGACGGATGTCGATCATCGCGAAATGAATTTACTTCTGTCTTTGACAGGTTTCTCATACGAATCTGGGAGACGCCACTGAACTCCGCCTGAAATAAGACTTCAGTGCATTACCCACCTCTTATCACTCTTAAATATTTTGAATGGTCTTGAATACTTGGCATTGCCTTTGACTTACGGCTTTTTGTTTGTCGTAGCACTTAAAATTACGTCATTCTAAAGCAAAGCTTTGCATTTTTTGTAATGCTTAGTTTAACTAACCCCCCGTGAGGGGTAGTGCCGTCGATGCACCACGCACGGTGCACTGTAGGCATTACTGAAGGTTCTTTGCAGCGTCCCTTCGGCTCCTGGCTGCAACCCCTTCCATTCCTTTAACTGTATCTCCGTTCATAGTCTCTTTTTTCCATCTTACTGTCCAACCCTCTACTAATACAGTAATTGTTTCCTAGTGCAACCACAATATTTTCCTCCTGTTCTACCCTTTCAAACCTAATTACTTTCAGTTTTCCTTTCAGCGCTGAATGACCTCATAGGTCCCAGCTTTTGGCCTTTGGCCTAAATTTGATATTCCACGCCATTCCATTTCCTATAGAGAGGGTTGTATATGTGCTACATGCTTAAATACTTCTCCTAGTTTTGGGATTGTTGTTCTCTTGTATGAATACTACCAACCTTTCCCGATCTTATTAACTAAGACAAAATTGTCTGAAATAGTTACTTGCTGCCCAGTTAAACTAAATTGAATTTAGAATTTGGGCCAAAGGCCAAGCACTGGGCCAGCGAGGTCATTCAGCGCTGAAACGGAAATTGACAGTAAAAGTCTGAAAGGTGTAACAGGAGGAAAACCTCGCAGTTGCACAATGAATCGAATTGTTAGAAGAGAGTAGAAAGTAAGACGGAAGAAAAAGAATATGAAAGGAGATGCAGTAAAAGGAACGAAAGAGGGGTTGCTGCCCAGAACTCGAGATATTATCGTTCCCTTCACAGCAGAGGTGCGCGACATTCCTCTGGCAGCGTTATGGTTCTTGATCCACCTGTTCCCGAGAGGTGTCGTAATATTTCCTCCCGGCGCCGTGCACCGTTTCTTTAATTTTCTGCCTTATTTCGTGACTGTTGTGTATGAATGTATGCAGTTTTATGAATTTGTTTATCTCACTTTATTCGTTATTTACATCTATATGGTTCTGTGCTTTTGTTCCAGTTTCATCTCAAGATTTACATCTATATA